>NC_133405.1:128837553-129138201 GCF_047511655.1 Castor canadensis
CGTATAAAAAGAAAGGTGTGTAGATGTTAGAAACTCAATGAACAGACTGTAGTGAGTCATGATCACATTGCTACACATGTGACTGAAACTCCAACTCCTTCACTGTACTTTTCAGTTAATCAAACTAATAAATTTCCGTTTTTAATGTCAATGAGTTTGAGTTGTTTTTGTTATCACTTGTAACCATTCACTAAAATCTGAGAAATACTCTATCCACGAATCAACTTAACAGAAACTTGGATATAAACATAATGGAAATATTCCCTCTCTTCAAAGAATAACTATAGAAATTAGTTAATAGTCTAGAAAATATATTGTTTTACCTATAAATATGTTCACTTTCTTCTTTGATAGCACCATTTACCTCTTTGAGATTATATTGGTTAGGTATATATGTATTGTATCAGTGCAGCTAGGATGACAGGCATGCACCACTGCACCCAGCTTTTTATTGATTGAGATGGGATCTTGTGAACTTTTTTTCCCAGCTGACCTTGAACCACGATCCTCTGGTCTCCACCTCCTGAGCAGAAGGATTGCAGACCTAAGCTACTATGCCCAGTTGGCATTTTTTAAATTATATTTTCATTATTGGCAGATATGTTTGGTACACACAGTCTTCAAGGTCATTTAAACTTGCTGCATTTGGTAGATTAGATCCTCAGCCAAGAAAATTTTACAAATAATTCCCTAAACTATAAACCTTGTCAGTGCAATTCACACGTGTCTAAAGACATTTGAATGATGTGTAAAGCTGACAGGAGCATAATTACTTTCACTTATAATTAAACTAACATTTCTGATAAGTTGTTAAGTATTACTTCTCTGTCCATGGCATTGGAGACTGTTCCAAACTGCTGTGGTTTGGAACACAGTGGTTAGACTCTGTCCTCTAACCACAAGTGTTGGAAGCTTGCTCCTCAGTGTGGTGATGTGAGAGGTGGTAGAAACTTTAAGAGGTGGGGCCTAAACATAATATATTGCCAGGCAAAATTCCCACTGAGAAATGAACCGATACCTAACCAATGAAGGACAGGAATGTAAAACAGGTCATGTGAAGGGGACAGCACTAATGGGAAAGGGAGGGTAAAAGAAGAGAATAAAGGAGGGTGAATGTGGGTGATATACTTTCTCTATACAAGTATGAACATGGAACCTTAAAACCTGTTGAAGTCACCTTAAGAAGGGGAATGGGGTGAGAGGGAGAATAATGGAGGGGACAAACCAATTTGGGTTATAAAACATGTATATATGGAAATGTCACTATGAACCCCCCCTGTATAACTATCATATACTGACAAAAATGCTTTTATTAAAAAAAAAAAAAGAAGGACAAGAAGGTAAAATAGGTCCTGTCCTGGAGTGGGTATCAGTGGGAGGGGGGAGAGCACAAGGAAAGGGTGAAGGAGGGTAAATATGGTGGATGCATTTTGTATTCGTGTATGAAAATAGAACAATGAAACCTGTTGGAATTGCTGTATGAAAGGTGGAAGGGGTAAATCTAATTAAAATATGTTGTAAGCATATATGTAAATGTTACAATGAATCACAATAAAATGCTAGGTAGGGCCTAGTGGAAAGTGGTTAGGTCATTAGAGGCAGGAATTACGGTAGTTCCTAAGGAATCCTTGTTAGTTCCCATAAGAGTGGTTGTTATAAAAAGAGCAAGCCTGGTCCTAGAATCCCTCTGGCTTTCTGTCTTGCCATGTGATCTCTCCTTCTTGTTTGCACTCCCACTGCCATGTTGTGACATAGCCTGAAGGCCCTAACTAGAGCAGTACATGTGTGTGCCATGCTTTTGGACCTCCAAACATGTGAGGTAAATGAGCATCTCGTCTCTATAAAATACAAGTGTCATTTTGTTATAGACTAATTTTGTTATAAACGAATACATCTTGTTATGGACTAATGCAAACACCATGGACCATTTCAATGCAAATGAAATTCAAAATGGAAAAAATTAGGTCATCTTGTTCACTAAATTTCACCATGAAGAGCATTGTTTTCAAAGAACTCCTCCATACCTTGCATGGTTTTTCCCCAGCTTCTAAAGTTTTAACATTGTTTTCTGTTCTTCTTTATCCTCCACTTAAAAATCTCTCGACAGTTTTAGTATCATTTGGGGAAGGAACAAATGTAGATGTGTTTTCAATTCGTCATTTTAACTTGGAAATTACCACTATCTATTTAAAGTGCCTGGATCACCAGATTAGGTACGCAGCAAATGTCAGCTATTGTTATTGTGGGGAGGAGGGTGGTAAGGCGGTGAGCATTTAAAATCTCATTCATTTCTATGTATGAGGTGTTTTTTTTTTTTGATGCTGGGGATTGAAACCAAGGTCTTGCACATATGCCTAGCCTGAGACTGGGCTTTCCATATAGATGAGCCTATTCTACCCAGTACATGTAAAATGCACACGTTTCTTATGCTTCAACGGATTGTCACATTCATTGTTTCCTACTAGCTTTGGAATGAGTATTTAGTTTGAAAATTCTGAGCTTCCTTTGGCAGGAATACAAAGAAACGGGATCTCTCAAGCGTCATAGGGATTGTTAGGGGGATTTTTGTGGCATCACACTTGGTTCCTACCATGATCTGTGCTAGTGTTAGTACAGTCCCCATCTCAGCTGTACATTTGCATTTCATTTCAAGTTCTTTCTTTTATTATTATTATTATTATTATTGTTGTTGTGCTGGGGGTAAACTGTGACAGTTACAAAAGTTCTTACAATATATTAAATATAACATAGTTGACTTCACCCCCACCATCATTCTCCTTTATCCTCCTCCCCCCATTCCTGGAATAGTTTCAACAGGTCTCATTTTTCATTTACATACATGTGTACACAGTATTTCCACCATACTCACCCTCCTACACCCTTTGTTTTAGTGAATTAACTTCACTATTGTTCCTTCATACCACGATAAAAACATTCCCCATGGGGCTGGAAGAAGTCTCACTTTTGATGGATACCAGATCTTATGAAATTCTGCAGCCATTTATTGTCAGGCATTTTGCAAATATGAACCTCTGCAGGAGAAATATTAGTATGAAGATAGACTCCATGTCCTCTGCATCTAAAACTTAGTAGAAAGGTACGGACAAAACGCACAAGTGACTAAACCAAGTCAGAAGATAGCAAGAGACATACCATTCTATAAAGTGCTTAGTGGCTCAAGTGCCTGCCTAGCAAGCACGAGACTCTGAGTTCAAATCCCATTACGCCAAAAATAAAAAATAAAAAAATAGCTAATTCATTAAAACCTTAAAAAATTATTTTATCCACTTTCATGTGGGGAAAATGAAGCACATAGATGTTAAGGAATTAGTTCAAGGTACAAAAATAATAAGTGGCAAAGCTGGGATTTGATTCACTTCTAGAATTGGTATGCTACACTTTCTATGTTAAGCCAAGTTATGTGTGCCTATTCAAATGAGTGAATGATTCTGTGTGTTCATGCATCTGTTTGTGAAACAGAGCGGGACTAAAAAGAGAGCTTGGCATATGAGTGATCTTTCTAGCTTCTATGTTCAGTTTGTTACTTCTTGATCTTTCCTTCATATCCCAGTTACACCCTGCTTGAAACACTTCAAAACTCCTGGATCTCTGATTTCTCCCGTTAGCTACCCAAGTCTAATCAGGTCAGAACTTTATGACTGTTGACCAGAAGAATTTGCAAAGTTCCCAGGGATGCATGAACGTACATTATGTTCTTTAGAAAAGGTTATAGGGTCTCAGACAGAACAGAATGAAAGTCACCGAGTCTATGTCCACATCTCACAGTTGATTTTATGACGGGAATTATTACACCAATTCATCACTGTATCCAATTGACTTCAGTGTCCAAAATCACTTTGGCTCTGATTTTTGGGGTCGCCTGAGTAAAGTGGTGGCGGTGGAAGATGTGAATGTGTCTGTACTGAGTGAGCGAAGCCAAAATGTCTGCTTGGGCCTAAGCTGTAACCTTTAGTCATGCAAATCACATATATGTGGGAAGGGATGATAGGTGGGTGTCAAAGTTCTGTGTGCAGGAGGGTTTGGGGGGGAAGAAGAAGGGAGCTTAGCCAGGCTAAGCCGGTGGTTCATACCTGCAATCCTAGCTACTGGGGAGGCTGAGAATCAGGAGGATCGTGGTTCAAGGCCAGCCTGGACAAATAGTTCGTAAGACTCCATCTTCAAAATAACCAGAGCAAAATGGACTAGAGGTGTGGCCTAAGTGGTAGAGTGTCTGTTTTGTAAGTATGAAGCCCTGAGTTCAAACTCCAGTCCCACCAAAAAAAGAAAGAAAGAAAGAAAGAAAGAAAGAAGGGAGCCGGGAGCTTGGGGGTGATTATGGGCAAAGACTTTGCAGAGGACAGCATGGTGTCTGTATTGGACCTGTTCTCCAAAATGGCCCCAGAGGCTCATGGTTGAGATTTGTGGTTGGAAAAACTATAGGCAGCAGGTGAGAGAGAGGGTGCTCCACAGAGCACTTGTGTGACACGGAGGCACAGACAAGACCCTGCGGGGGCCCATGTGAGGAAGTGTGAGCAAGGTAGAGAAGGGAGCATTCTTTTCCCTTCCTGCGGTGCACAGAGTGACCTTGGTGTGATGTGAACCTCAAAGAAGGAATGGTGACCCTCACTGGAGGCTGCAGATGGGGGTGGGGACACAGAACCAGCTCAACTGGCTGACTTGTCTACAGGTACATAAAACACATTTGGGGATCCCTGAAAATAACTTAGAGGGATCTCAAATGCTGAGAGAGGAGAAAGTGAGCCTGCTAGTGTTGTGCAGAGTGTCTGTGAGCTAGTGCAGCTCAGGGAATGGAGTACGCAGTAACTTATTTTTGCAGACTTGCTTTTGAAGGAATTCTATTGCTTGAATCTGTAAGACTGTCACTGTTCTAACTTCATAAAGAAGGCTGTTTTGTCAGTGTGGGTCTTCCCAAGAAAACTTTGCGACAAGATTCTGCACAAATCATTTAGGGGTGAGTTAGTCCCAAGAAATAGTGGTAGAGGAGTGAGGAAGTGAGAAAGGGATTTGCTGGGCACCAGTGGCTCACACCTGTAACCCTAGTTACTCAGGAAGCAGAGATCTAGGAGGATTGTATTTCAAAGCCAACTCCGGGCAAATAGTTGGAGGGACTCTATCTTGAAAAATACCCAAGGCAAAACAGGGCTGGCAGAGTAGCTCAAGTAGTAGAGTGTCTGCCTATCAAATGTGAAGCCCTATGTTCAAACAACAGTGCTGTCTCCACCCCCTCCCCCCAAAAAAGGCAGCTAAGAAAGGGTGAGTTAGTAAGCCAGTTGCTACTGTAGGCAACTGGGGTGCAATGTCAGGGGAGACCCTGGGACACAATACAGAACGCATACCCCACAGTCCCCTCCCTGGACAGGCAGGGGAGCTGGGGGATGTATGCACTCGCTCTGGTCAGTTATTAGCTGAGGGCTGTTCCCACAGGGATGCTGGTTACCCAGCACTTCCAGTAGAGAGAACTCCAGGAGCCAGAGCACTGCAGGTGCTGGAGGCTGAAAGGCAGGTGATAATCATGGAAACGGTTGAGTTGAGGGGGGCAGCTATGAATGGGGTGCAGTGTCTGCTACTACTTCGACCTGGAAGGTCTTCCAACTTGTTCGTTCAACTGTTTGACATTGGCCAACTCTTGAAAACTTCTAGTGCCTCCTCTTCTCCTGGTCCCATTCTGTGTAACCCTTCCTCTGTCTTTCCATGTCACTCTGTTCAGCATGATTTTGCCTCAGTTTTGGCATCAAACACCTGTGAAAGATTACTTCCTAGTTTTGAGCCTCAATTTTTCTAATCTCTAAAGTAAGAATGATAACATCATCCTTTTAGAACCATTGTGTATTGAATGAATTAGCATGTACAAACACAAATGTCATGATCTGCGTTTGAGAAGGACCAGTTCTCTTCCTATTGTTCTTCCTATTGCTCTATATCCTTGGCAAAGCCAAAATAAACCTTGAAGATCTTATCTTTCTGGGACCCCCCCAAAAGCTGAGATGTATAGCTAAAGGCTGAGTTTGTCCTCTCAAAGAAATCTGTGCATTTCATTGTTTTACTACTATTTTTTCCTGAGTAAATCGATTACCTGTTTAATTTTGATATTTAGTGAAACAATGAAAAACACATCTCACTGATATCTCAGCATATTGCATTTATCTTGTTATCTTTTGTCACTTTTCCTACAAATAATTAGGGTAGGAAATAAGGACAGTTTTATGAAGCAATAACCACGGCTCTGCCCTGAAGTTAAGTCAATTTTAGGATTACTTACCTGCTCTAGAGACTGTGGCCTTTGTATTCTTGGCCTTCTGTGTCTGTCCTGTGAGTCCATATTGTCTGCTGGCTCCAAGGATTACTCCTTTTTGCTCTGAATTAGTTAGGATGAAGGGAGGGAGAGGGAAAAAAGAGAAAAGGAGGAGGGGAGGCAGGAGGGAAGAGAGCTGCTATTGTCAGCTTCTGAATAACCTGTAATTATTCTTAATGACACTTTCCAAGATACTTTTGTGCTGTTCATGATTAGAAAGTCTTTTTACATACATTTTAAAGTTTAATCCTCATAACTATCCCCGAAAATGAATGGGGAGAAAAGGATCTTTCAAGAACAGGTTTGCATTAATCCTTTGGAGGGGGCAACTGTGAGAAAAGGAGTCTCAGAAAAAGAAGAATGCTGTGCAGGGAGGCAGTAAAGCCCATGGCATTTGTATGAAGGTCTGCATTGCTTCTTATGCTGGCCCACTGTACAGGGAAGTACTGAGGATGGAACCAGTGTTGGCCCTGGCAATTTTGAGAAAGGCCTCTGGTCATCATGAGCCTTAGTTTCTTCATCTGCCAGATGGGGATGAAAATACCAGCCAGGTGCTGGTGGCTCACACCTGTAATCCTAGTTACTTGGAAAGCTGAGATGGGGAGGATCATGGCTCAGGGTCAGCCCTGGCAACTAGTTCATGAGACCCCCATCTCCAAAATAACCAAAGCAAAATGTATTGGGGGTGTTGCTAAAGCGTTAGGGTAGACGATCACATGGCGGTGGCTGTGGGAACTTATGCACAAAAAAGGACTGTAGAGTGGCTCAAGATGTAGGCCTTGAGTTCAAACTCCAGTACTGCAAAAGAAAGAAAGAAAGAATGCAAGAAAGAAAGCAAGCGAGCACTGGGTCAACAGTAAAGTACTGTGCACTACACTGTGTACTGATACTTCACTGATGGTCAGAGATGCTCCTGCAGAATCCGGACAGTATAAAATAGCAAACTAAGAGTTGACTTCTCAGTGGCATTGTTGGGGATCCAAAGTGTTTTTACTTGGAGGTTTAAGACTTGTCTGGTAGAAGATTGCTTGATTAGCTATTTGCATTTATTTATTTATTTTGGGGGTACTGGAATTTGAGTTCAGGGCCTTGTACTTGCTAGGCAAGGACTCTACCATTAGAGCCATACCACAAGCCTAGTAGTTTTCTTTTAAAAATAACTGTTAGGCTGGGTGCTGGTGGCTCATGCCTGTAATCTTGATTAGTCAAGAAGTAGCGATCAAGAGGACCAAGGTTCGAAGCCAGCCTGGGCAAATAACTCACAAGACCCTATCTCGAAAATAGCCAATGCAAAAAAGGGGCTGGTGGAATGGCTCAAGTGGTAGAGCAACTGCCTAGAAAGCATGAAACCCTGAGTTCAAACCCCAGTACCACACAAAATAAATAAATAAATAAATAAATAAAATTAAGATGTTAATATTGACTTATTTTTCCAGTACTTATGTTGACAGTGGGGGAATTAATATCAAGATATTTTGGAGGCACTTTTATCCAGGTATTTTAAAGCAATGCTTATGCAATGTGGACTTGTCATGACTTTGCCAGATAATGGCAGGAACCTCTACTGGGCTGGGTTGTTGAGTTTTGAAAAATCCAAGTTGTTCAAGTCCACATTCAGCTCCATGGTAGTTACATGGCCTAGGGCTAGCTATTCTGTTTTTTCCATTTGCAAAAAGGCTAGAAAGTTCTTTTGGGGGATCATTGTGAGGCCAGAATGAGATGCTGGGTGAGAACATTTTCTATAAACTATAAGCAACTCTGTAAATATAAGGTGACATAATTACTATCATCATTCATGTTTAAAGAAATGAGACCAACAAGCAAATATTCACTGACATAATTCAGAGAGAATCAAGTCAGAAATTAATGAGGTGTAGTCAATAAGGAGACACAGATTGCTTTTTGATAATGATTTCTTCCCATATGGCTTTGGTGCGGGATGCTTATGGGTGATAAATGGGAACTTTGTAAAGGTAATACAGATGCACACATTTATTGCAAGATTCATAGCTTGCCTTGCTGGCAAGCTAGGAACTTCTAAGAGCTTTACTTGAACCTGCTCAGTCCATTGCCTGTTTCAGACTTAGAAGACTTATTAAGTCAAATTCAGCCTCTAACAACTCTATAGAAAAGACATAGAGATAACTGGCCCCCCAGGGTCATATAGGGGCTCTAACCATGCAGAAAGGCTCACCAGGGCAGGGCTAGGTGGCTACACCCTTCCTGTGATGTGTTTGTCACACCTATATTGTGGGTGTCAGCATTGTCACATAGGGAGAGAGAGCCAATTTTGCCGACACACAGAGAATAGACCTTTCTTTCTGGGATGGACTCACCTTATTCCTGCTCATCACCAGAAGTTCAGGTAATGAACTAATTTTCAATAAGACACATAGCTACTCAGAAGCACAAGCATATGAGAGGACAAATCAGGATCAGGAAATTACTTGGTTATTGTAAGCACTTTTGTAAATATCACAATAATATGGTACAATGATAATAGGATGACAAAATTAAAAAAGAAGAGACGAGAACAAATATTCACTAAAGAAAGAAAAACTAATTGCTTGGTGAGCTTGTAATTGGAGAGCTGAAAGGTTTATTGATTAAGTTTCTTGGGTGCAGGAAGCAAAATTCTCTATTGACTCACTTAGGTAGAAACTTCTTGGGAAGCTCACAGATAAGATCCATGGATTGGAGATCCAGGCTCAGAAAACGATGGGAGAGAGACAGAGGCTAGGATTGGCAGAGCATTCTGTAGTGTAGCAACTTGAGGCGTTCTTTATCAAGAGTCTGGTTTACTTCCCTTAGCCCTTTGAGCAGAGGCAACTGTGTAAGCCATTGACGTATGTGTCCCGTGAATGTCCCCTAGTTCTCTAACTCTTGCGCTTCTCTTTCATCCCTCTGTTCTGTTGCAAGTAATTACACCAGGAACATCCTCATGGAAAGACTCAACACACCTCCCCAGGGATTGCTAACCCTCCTTATAGAACAATAAAGTTCTTACCTCTTCTTGGGACTTGAATTCAGACTCTCCAGTAGTCTGTTCATATATGAAGAGCTTTTTCCTCCCCTTAGCAGCTGCTATCTTATGGGAAACTCTGATCCTGTGGATAAGGTGGGAGAAAAGATGGTTGTTGCAAAAGATTTCCTTCTTAGGTTCCTAAAAATTGAACATGGCTTACCATTTAGGGGATTCATTGATGTCCAAAGATTACTTGAAAGTTTCATAGTAGTGACTGTGGATTTGGAGCTACTCTGGATTATGCAAAAATTGTATTCACGGCTAATTCATCCTGAGGTTCCGTGTGCATCTTCTGTATGCTAGAGGAGGCTGAGTGATAACCAATGGCATATTGCTGTTCTCCAGAATTCAGTGTTCTTCCTGCCCCTAACTCTGATTATGGAAGAAGGGAATATGGGAAAAGTTTTAGTTTAAGCTACTTTGTCTTTTATCCCACTTCCTCTATAACCAAAAATATTCATCATAGACAGATTAGCCTTCAATCAGTTATAGACACAATTTGTAGTCTGAGAGCAATTTTGCCTCTCTAAGGTAACCTGTAATGTTTTGATGTTACAGGTGAATCTGACTGCTTACCATGTAGCTCACCTTGAAAAGCTGTGAAAAATCTACTTAGTACTATGAATTTGAAAGCAAGAGAGAAGGAAGAGAAAAAGAAAAGAAGATGGGTAGGAAAGAGAGAAGAAAAATAACTCATATCTGGAGAATAAAAGGTTACCTTCATAGCTTTCAAATGTTATGCAATGGGTAGGCTGAAGAACTGGGATTTTCTGGGGTAATTACATACATGCAATAGATGGTAGACAGCCCGTGTCTGTCGATGAACTTGTGCTATAATATTCATTTTTCTGGTGAAGAAAAGGGAAGCTGTTAATTTTAGCATGCTAGTGCGGCCTCGTTCCAAAGGGATTTGTGTTGGTGAAGGAGAGGAAGAATTTTTTAATTTGAGGCAATCTGAAGACATGTAGTTTGGGCTTTTTTTGGACTCTATTAAAACCATCTTCTGCAGCTTTTCCTTCCATAACTCCAAGTTCAATGACTTTGATTTTACCAAGGTGATCTGATTTAACGTTAGGAAGGTGAAAGTACAGTAAATGACTATAGGAGACAGGGAAACTAAAGGAGAGGGGGATGGAGGAGAATGGAAGCTGATGCCTGAGAGGAGGGAACAGCATGTACCATCGTCGCACCTAGAGGTGGGAAGGGGGACAGGCAGGTAGGACTCTGTCTTCACATGTTATGAATGTTCTCTGATGTTTCACATGCATGAGTCAATCAGCAAACATCCGAAAGAGCATAATGCATAGAGCAATGGAAGGACTGGAGATTTTAAAATGTGGACACATACGAAATTATAAGGAAATATCTGCATGGTATCTGCTGAAGGCTGAGTAGAATGAGAATTGCTAAGTGCACTGAGAAGCTAGAGAAGGTACATTGGAGGTTTTGGACCTTGATTAGGCATTGAAGGATGGGATGACAATGTCAAGAATTCTGAATGGCCTGAAATTTGACTTTACTCGCAAGCCAAGAAGTTAACCTGCCACAGTTTCATGGATACTGCCAGAAGATACAAGACCCCTGGATCAGAGATAAAGGATTGTATTGCTCACAACACAGCAAGCACAATGAGCCAGATTTTTTTTCTTGTTTTGAAAGAAATTTTATAGAAGGAGTGATAAGGGGAAATAGAGAGATCAGGAAGTGCAAGTTATTCCTGACACAGTAGAAAGTAAGACTCCAAATTGGGTTTTGACACAGCAGATGTGGATTAGACGGGAGAGCTGGCTACACATACAATTGTACGAAGAGGGCTGGTTTCCAGCTCATTCCTTCTCCTCAACCATGCCTCACTCCTTCTGGCCTTGGTCTCTGGTTTCCACGCAGAGCTTAGCAGAGTTCTGCTGCTAAATGAAGCACAGTGAACTAGGGTTTATTATTTAAGGGTCACCTTCCCTTGGTCCTGTGCCATCCAATACCGTACCCATAAGGTACATAGAGCTTAGCACACACAAGGTGGCTAGTCTGGATTGAAGTGTGCTGTAAGTGCACCATGTATATTGGATTGCAAAGACTTAGTTAAAAAAAAAGGAAAAACATCTCATTGGTCATTTGATATTGATTACATGTTCAAATGATAGTATTTTGGATATATTATTTAAATAAAATATATTATTAAAATTAATTTTACCTGTTTCTTTTTTTAAAGAAATTGAAAATTGCATGTATGGCTGTCATTACATTTCTTTGGGACAGTGCTGCACAGATACATTTGAGTAAGGGGGAGGACCCCTTTGTCCTCATTGTCCTCCTAAGGCTGGGTTACTGGTTTCCTGTGTTGTCATGGACCACAGGTGGGCATGGCCTGGACCACTGATCTGTAGTAAGTGGCAGTCTCCTTCTTGATGTGCCCCACCTCTCTGACCAGAGTGTCATCAAAGGGGAGGAAAGGGGACATGGTCAGGACTACCTCTCCTCATGCTCTCCCCCTCATTTCCTTTCACAGAACCCCTGCACAAAGTTTTGTAGGTGATTTCAGCCTTTACCAAAGAGTGGGAGAATACTAAAGAAAATTCCAACCCATGAAGGAAGGAATTTTAAATTGTGTAGCGATTTTGCCTTGTCTACATAGTCCATGGAAAATCTAGTCAGGGACTTGAGCCCTTCACAGGACACCTCTTTGGGGAATGCAACTATGTTTCATCCTTGCTCTCCTTACCTTGAGTCTCTACCCTTGGGGTGACCACCTTCTTCTAATACCTGTCATGACAATCCGCTACTCATCTTTTCTGAAACTCTATCATCTGCTCACAGGCACTGCTTATCCAAGGATATACCCTCGACCCTGTTCCCCACACTCATGGAACACCACTGCAGCAACCTGTTGGTAAGACAAGAGAAAAGGACTCAAGGAAACCACTTGTCTAAAAGGCCAACTTCTGTACTTGACTTTGGCCACTGTTGTGGCCAAAGGACCTGGCATGCCAGGTCCAGGGCAGCCATGTATGGCTGCAAGATCCAAAGGGTGTGCCTGACAAGTCGCCCCTATGCCTAAGGGCTGGGCAGCAGACCAGAAATCTGCAGATGTCACTGGGAAGTTTAAGTGTTTGAGAGGGGATGACTTTGTCAAAGACTGACCCTGTTACAAGATCATGGGTCTTAAGAAATTGAACACCAGTACCACAGTGGCCACTGTCAAAGTGAGGAGAATCTGTTCAGAAAGTGGACCCCCAGTAGCCTCTGGGAGCTCTGCAGGCTGCAAGTCTGCTCCAATATCCTGGGATTTCTGGGTAGTGCAGTCCATTCCATCTGAGCAGCCCTCACCTGGGAGCTGAGTCCCTGAGGATTCTGAGTAGTGGAATCTGGACTTCACCTTGACTTTGAGCTTTAATTTGACTTTTAATTTGAACTTGACCTTACACTTGAACCTAAACTTGACCTTGAAACTGCTGGCAGCACACCCTCTGAGCTGGGGCACTGAGAGGCCAGTGCCTTCCTCCTCCTCCAGGCCTGGTAGTTGCCAGGGACAAGCCAGGCCATTGGTAAGCAGCATGATGACAACTTGGATGTTGGACTCCCAAGCTTCTTGTGGGGTGTTGACATAGTCCTGGGTCAGCTGTGGCTTTGTGGGCCACTGTCAGGGTCTGGAACAGCGCACAGAGAGGAGGGAAGGGCTCAAGCAGCATTGCTCTGTGAGTAGCAACCTCTTCCTTGGTAGGCCAGGCTTCTTCCTCCAGGAAGCTTTTCTGACATTTATACCCAGAGGCCAAGCAGCACCTGTGCCCAGAACATTCACTTTTCTCCCTATGTGCCATCCTGAATCCTTTCAGGTCCCTTACTACTCCCCCAGCTCAGGACCTCAGGCTCACAACAGCCTGAACTAAGGTACAGCTGTTGGTGACAAACCCTTGATTCTGTTGCTCAGGGTCTTCCAGCAGCTACAAGACTGGGACTCCTACCCTGAAACCCCTACTCACACAGACAGGAGCTGCAGTCATGACCCATTTGTGCGGCCACAGAAGCCCTCACCTCCAAAAGGAAGCCGATCCCTCAGTGGGACCAGAAGCTTCTCACAACCGCACTGCACACCCTTTATCATTGTGCGTGTCCCTGGAGAGCCAACTCGTAGCACCAGAAATCTCCGCACCCCCCTCCTGCTGCCAGTCTGAATAACCTCTGGCAGGTGCAAGGGGCCAACTACCTGCAACCAGGATCACACAGTCCTAGGGCTCCCATGGGCAAAAGCAACCAAAAAGGGTTGAATTTCATCAGCCCACCAGCGGTGCAGACAGGAAACCCCTCTTTCCCGCACTGGGCTGGAGGTGGAGGACAAAAAACTCTCTCATAGATGATCTCTGTTTCCCCCACCTTCAGTGCTGAGTTCCTTCCTGGTGTCTGGGCCAAGCTGCCCCAGGATCGCCCTCCCCTCCTGGCGTCCCAGGACTTCTCTCTATCCTGTGGACACAGATATCCCTTTCATATTTTGTCTGCTTATTATTCAGAAAAATCCTTTTCTCTCTCAGCGGGGAGTCTAGTTTTCAAGATTGTTGTCCAAAAATATTATTTGAAGGCTCAGAACTGGACACTTTGTTCTAGACAACTCATTAACAGTCACTCCAAATTCCCCACCCAACCCCATCCCTCAGCCCTAAGAAATCGCTAATCTACTCCCTGCATCATTTCATATACATGGAATCACATAGAATGTGGTGTTTTGTGACTGTAGTCTTTCACCCGGTACTTTGCATAAGATCTTTAAGGTTCACTACTTCATTCCTTTTCATTGCTGAATAATATTTCATTGTATGGATATACCTCTTCTTATTTAACCAGTCATCAGTTGATGGACATTTAGGGTTTTCACCTTTTTGGTTATTGTGAATAGGCCTTCTATGAACATCTGTGTACAAATTTTTGTACAGACATGTTTTCCTTTGTCTTGGGCGTATACTTAGAGGTGGGCTGGCTAGGTTATAGGATAACACTATGTTTAACATTTTGAAGAATTACCAAACATTTCCAAAGCAGATACGGCATTTTGCATTCCCACCAGCAACGTATTAGGGTTCCCATTTCTCTACTTCCTTTCTTTTCTATTTTAGATGTCCTAGTGAGTGTGAAGTGGTATCACTTTTGGTTTCAATTTGCATTTCTCTGATGAATAATGATGGTGAGCATGTTTTCATGTACTTATTTACTTTTCATGTGTCTTCTTTGGAGTAATGTCTATTCAAATCCTTTGCTCATTTTAAATTGAGTTTTAGGTTTTTTTTTTTTTTATTATTGAAGTGTAAGTGCTTTTCTATTCTGGTTACCAGTCTGATATACATTTTCCACATACTGCGTTCTGTTTTGGAATTTGTCTTTTTACTTTCCTGATGTTGTCTTTTGAATCACAAAAGTTTCTAATCTTGATAAAACTTACTTTATCTATTTTTTCTTTTGCCACTTGTGCTTTTGTGGTCATGTCTGAGAAACCGTTGCCTAACCCATGGTCAGGAAAACTTATTTCTGTGATTTCTTCTAAGTGTTTTAGCTTTAGTTTTATACTTACATCATCTATAATTTATATAAAGTTTTGTGTGTATGTATAGTGTGAAATAGGAGGCCCACCTCATTTAAAAAATGTTTTGCAGTTGTTTCATTTTTATTTTATTTTTTTTTGGTGGCACTGGGGTTTGAACTCAGTACCTCATGATTGCTAGGCAGGCATTCTTGCCACTTGAGCCACTCCACCAGCTCTTGCCGTTGTTTTAGTGTCATTTATTGAAAGGACTACTTTTCTCCTTGAATTATCTTGGAACCCTTGTCAAAATCAACTGACCATAAATATAAAGGGTTTTTTGTTGTTCTTATTTATTTATTTATTTTTTGTGGTACTGGTGTTTGAACTCAGGGCCTCACATTTGCTAGGCAGATGCTGGGGTTTGAACTCAGGGCTTCACGCTTGTAAAGCAGATGCTTTACTGCTTGAGTCACACCTCCAGTCCATTTTGCTCAGAATATTCTGGAGATGGGGGTCTCATGAACTGTTTGCCCAGGATAGCCTTGATCTGCAATCCTCCTGATTTGATTTTAGCCTCCCAAATTGCTAGGATTACAGGCGTGAGCCACTGGTGCCTAGTCCAAGGTTTATTTGTTGACTTTCAACTCTATTCCATTGGTCCATGTGTCTATCCTGATGCTTGTATCACACAGTCTTCATTACTGTAGCTTTGTAGGAAGTTTTGAAATTGGGAAGGGTCAGTTCTCCAACTTTGTTCTTTCAAAAATTGTTGAAGAGTTGTTTTGTTTCAATTTAAAAATAGACAATTAGGAATCTCTTGTACTTCCATACGAATTTTAGCTTGTCAGTTTCTGCAAAGAAAAAAATAAGAAAGCTGGGACTTTGATAGTGATTACATGGAATCTATAGATTGAAAGATTATAGACTTTAGTAAAATGATTTGCTAAGGTGACTTGTTCTTATAGAATACTTTAGCTTTATCACTCACATAAACTAGTAATATGTCTATTTTGCCTTATAAATAGAGTAGATCTGTTAAGATCTTTTTTGATAGCACATTGGCATCAATTTACTTATAACCCAAACTTCACTAATGTGTTAAATCCTGCCCTCCTGTATGTTTTGGATCTGGAATGTTCCCCAAAGACTGAAGGTTTGGTCTCCAGCTGGTGGCGCTATGAAGAGGCGATTGGGTCATAAGGGCACTAACCTGATGAGTTTCTAGCTGAATGGGCTGTAGGAGGTGGGTAGGAGAGTGGGAGGAAGTGGGGAGTGACTTGGAAGTCTCAGTCTTTCCACATACCATTCTCTCTCTCTCTCTCTCTCTCTCTCTCTCCCTCTCTCTCTCTTTCTCCATCTTGGCTGCCATGAGGCGAGCAGCTTTGTTCTGTCACACCTTCCCTGCCATGATGTCCTGCCTTGCCACAGTCCACAGTGATGGGACCAAGTGAGCATTTACTGAAATGTCTGACTTATAATAGTGTTGTATAGGCAGTGTATGGAAAAGCAAAGGACAGGAAGAGGGTGATAAGAATTTGTTAAAGAAGTGATAGGACATTTTCTAGCTCATCGACCACAAGATGCTAGATAGATTGGTAGCTTCACCGAGCTTTCCTCATCATTATGTAAACAGATAAATGAATTTTAATGCCAAAATGTTTTCAGGGAGATTAAATTATTTTTTATTCAGATGTTATGAAGTTGGGAAATACTATTTTAATAAAAAAGCATTTTGAATGAGCCATTATAATCACCTCCAAACTCCAGAAAAGCAAATGTATCTTTTTTTTTTTTTGGTGGTACAAACTCCAGAAAGGCAAATGTATCTTTTTTTTTTTTTTTGGTGGTACTGAGGTTTAAACTCAGGGTTTCACACTTGCTTGAGCCATGCCTCCAGCAAAATGTATTTGAATGAAAAAGTTCCAGACTTCTATAGGTCTAGAATTATGAACCCAGAGGGTATTTCATGTACATATGGGTCTGTGACTTCATAAAGAAGTTTCTAGATCAAATAATTTATTATTGAAGATGCTAAAAATTATTCTAGATAGAAAAGAAGTTATTGTAGACATAAATCTTACAAAACGTTGTTCACAAAGCTGTCAGTCATGATCTTACCAAGAGAATGAAAGACACTTAGCTACAAAGACAAACTAAATGTCCAGGACTCAACCTGGTTGGGCTTTAAAGCACTTTGGACCTCTAGAGGTACCCCGAGAGAAGAGGACACAATGACCTGGGCAGGACTTGGGTTTGCATATATGTCCCAATAAAAAAGAGGAAGTAACATGTACACCATAGAGCTTTAGGGCTGGTGGCAAGGCTCAAGTGGTAGTGTGCCTACCTAGCAAAGTGTGAGGCCCTGAATTCAACCCCTAGTTACCCCGCCCCCCCAAAAAAATACAACACAATGTAAGGGTAGCAATGACAGAGGTGACTCCACTTTGGATGAGAGAAGCGCTTTAAAACAGACATGTAATGTAAACAGGCGTGGGAGACAATGGGCTTCTCAGAGAAGTAACAAGCCTCTCACCCAAAGCTAGGATGAGCTGACCAGACCCTCCTGGAATGTCCAGTTCAATAAACAATCCAGTATCAACAGTGCCTTAAAGAAACCATAGATTTGAACTGAGTTGACACTGAACTACTTGGATCTGGCTGGAATTTTGAAATTGGAGAAATAAATGTTAAAAGCTTGTTTTCCAGAAGGAAGAGCCATTTGGCATAGTGGATCTGTGAAGTACCAGAATACCTTGGGAGTAAGGCAGCCTGAGTGGCCCATAAGAGGTCTCGTTCCCAAAAACAGCAACATGAAGATATTTTGTTCAGATCTGGGCTCAGATCCAAAAGCAGAGACTTAGCAACTGAGGCAATGGGTCCATTGTGTGTCCGTTCAAATGAACATGGGTCCTGGTAAGGAAGACAATACATAGTAGGCAGGTTAAGGCCAAGATCTTCCCAAGCACACATGGGTGTCCATTTGTTTCCCTCTCCTCCTGCCATTGGTAACAAATTTCCTCAGGAATTCTTGCTTACACAAGGAGCTGAAAGTATTGGCACATTTAGTCAGGTTAGCTAGGGGCTCATATTTCTTATTCTGATAACCAGAAGCTCATTGTTCTTTCCATTATGAATTGAAAAAGTACTTAGTGTATGCTACGATGTACTAGGTCTTGTGCCAAGGCTTGGGGATATGGAGATGAATGGCACCTAGGGCTCCTATTCTGGTGGGGAGGCCCATAAACCAGATTTGTGTGTGGATCCAGCTACCATTCACTGAAGAAAGGAAGAAGAGAAGAAGAGAACATTCTGGAGGCCAATAAATACATTTTGGTGATGTTGAGGTTGTGGAGCCTGTATAGGATATCTAAGTGGAGCTACCTGGTGGGCAGGCAGTTGGAACTGTATCTGAATCTCAGGGGAAGTCCAAACGGGAAATCCAGATTTGGAAGTCATCATTTTCAGATGCTACCTGGAGTCACTGACACAGATAAAGTCACACAGAGACTCTGCAGAGTAAGGAAGAGAGAAGGATTAGAGCTGAAACCATAGAGAATCTTTCCAGTTCAGCAGTGACTTCTGGTGCATGCTTTTGTCTTACCAAATTGCTCTCATATGGTGCATTTACATTTGAAAAGCATGAATAAACTTGCAAAACACACTCTAAAGGAAATTGTCATAGCAAATACAGACACAGGACATTTTGAAAGTAAAAATTTATCATTGGAGCTAATAATAAAATCTAAAGTACATCAAAGAGGAAGCATAGGCCTTACTATATTAAAGACGTAGGATAGATAAAGGGAAAAATTTCTGAACCAAAGTAGGCTCCTATAACTGATTGTTCTTATGAAAAACACAGAACAGAGTATTTGAAATTAAAGCTGTCTGGAATCTTGGTTGAGATCAATATAGCTAATACGTATACTCAATATGTAACGAAAAGACCATTGGAATATTAAAGCTAGGAAAATTAAGAGAAAATGATAAAGGGAGCAAGATGGTGGGCTCAGAGAGCATGAGGAGAGGGTAACTTGGAGAGGACAGGAAAAAGCCCCTGGGAATTTGTGGATGCCTGGAAATTGGGAAAGAAAATGGGTTTTACTGAGTTACGTGCTTTAGGTAATTGGACCCCTTTTGTGGGGATTGGGGTTCCTGTTTGGATGGTGTGTTTTTCAACAGTAGCACCTGCTCACTGCTTCAAGGACACTGCCTATCTTAGGGAATTTTGGACTCCAAAGCTATACTTGGGAAAATCAACTCTTTTTGTGCTATTCTTATCTTGTTTGATTTCTCTTGGCAGTTTTAGACTCTGTCAGTATTCTGGCATGGAAACTAAAAGGAAAAGATTTTCTGAGTTGTTCAGTGAGAGTGTGAGGGAAAAGGTGTCCTGGGGGAAGCACAGAGGCAATCAAGATGAGAGAACAGAAAAGGTGGTTGCGAAGCAGGGGTGAGAGAGCTGCATTCTTACCACAGTTACCACTTTGCTGCTGGCAAATTCCAGTCAAGAGCTTTTCTCTGACGTTGAGGGTTTATACTTGAGTGCTGTTTTCTTGTGGCAATGATTCTCAGTGGAATCTCTTCTCTGCCCTCTCCTTTCACGTGCAATTGAGTTGGTGGGTGACCTCCACCAACTATAGAGTAACACTCTTGCAGCAAATATCCATGCCTTCTTAAGGTGCCTGCCCCCATCCCTTCTACTCACTTTCCAATTGAACCCATTAATGAGGCCAGGTCAGAGTTTCCTGGATCCCAGGGGTCTTCTTCACCTGCCTACCTACTGAAGACTTTCCCATTCTTCAAGGCCTCCCTCAGGTCCTTAACTCTATGGACCCTTCCATTAATGCTCCGTCCACTGGATGGCACCTTGTTTCTGAAACAGGAGTTAAGTGGGGCCAGCAGTGGGGAGAGGAGGCTATATATGTAGAGAAATAAGCAGATTATTTTATATGGAAATCTGTCGACAATTTCTTATAGATGAGTTAATCTAGTGATGCCAATGCTTCATACAGAGTCCCAGTCATAAGACCAATTTCCCCACAAAAGACTTCTGAAATCCTCTTTGCCCTCCTAGCTTACCATAATGTGTGGAAATTTCTTAATGATGGAAATGTTTTACAAATTGGCCACATGTGACTTACTGAAATGATGCATACTTGAAAGCCACTAAGAAAGTACTTTTCAAAACTCAGGCTGAGGGCCTGGCTTGCCTAGAAAACATGAGGCCTTGAGTTCAAGCCCCAGTACCACCAAACAAGAACCATCTCAATTACATACTTGAAAATGATGAGATTGGTTGAGGGTGTGGAGAGGAGAGGAAAGTAGGTCATCCAGATAACAGAGATGGTGTGGTTCTATGGTTTTATTGATGAAAAAACTAAAATCTAATTCTCTATGTCTATAAAAACAAAACTGTCCTAAAAAGTACTGCTCTGTTTTTAATATTTGCAAACAAAACAAAAACAAAAACAAAAACAAAAACAAAAAATTGATGTAAAGGAAAGGTTTTTGTTTTATCAAGATAACTGTCAGACTGCTGGGCACCTGTGGCTCATGCCTGTAATCCTAGCTACTTAGGAGGCAGACATCAGAAGGATTATGGTTTGAATCCAGCCCAGGCAAATAGTTCTTGAAACCCTATCTGGAAAATACCCAACACAAGACAGAGCTGGCAGAGTGGCTCAAGTGGTAGAGTTCCTGCCTTCAAGTGTGTGAGGCTCTGAGTTCAAACCTCATTACCCCTCCCTCCAAAAAAAGGTAACTGTCGGGAATTTTTGGTGCCACAGATTAAAAAAAGAATTTATCAAGAAAAGCAAGGAGGAGAAGCAAGAAGTTTATTAGGACACAGAGAAGCAGTGGGCAGCTGAGCACAGGGAGTGCTGCTGCTCCCAGATGAGGGTTGGAGCAGATTTATTTATGTAAAGCAAAGTGGAAACAAAGCAAAAGTGCCCCCTCCAGATGAGGACTCAACAAGGAACACTACCCTGGCGGTCCCAAGATCTTCATCTTTTATTGGGATCTATAGGAGATGCTCAGTCCTGGAAAATTGGGTATGTCATTAACTCCCAGACACTGGGCTATGTGTCATTAACTCCTCCCACATTTGGGGTGCAGGGAATTTTTGACCTTGGATGGTAAGATTGGGGCTGTTATGGCGGTGGGGGAGGGGGAAGCTCTGAGGGCTGCAGGTCAGCAAGACTCTGCTCTATGTGACAAGCCATTTTGTTAACATTAGCACTCTAGGATGTGATTCCTTATCAACATCCAAGCCATGGTTCTCAGCCACCGGGTTCCCTAACTCCATGCTTAGTTCTCACCAATAACTGCTTGTGTTTTCTTGATTTTTGTTGGGGTTTTGACTACTGAAGAAACTGAATCTACACCGAAAGAATGTTCTTTTAAGTGTGCGTGTGGGTGTTTAAGTGACCACTTAGTTAAGCAACTATTATTTTAAGTTGTTCTAAGACAGTGCCCTGTATGTGCCTATGACTAAAGATATGTGGATCTGAATGTTTAAACTCTACCTGAATGTCCTACATATGTTTACAGAGTCAAAAATGTGTAAGTTTAGTACATGAAAAATGACCAGCTGATGCTTTCTTTTATCCAAGATGCATTGCATTTCAACCTCCTACACTTCTGCTATTATGGTTACGGCCAGTGCCATTCAGATGGGAGAGGCTGCTCTTTAGAACTTGGACTACGTCTGTTTGTCTTGGCTGGGTAAATATTGTTATATATTTATGACATACAATTAACCATTAAAAAGGGGGAATAGTTGGGGACTGGTGACTCACACCTGTAATCCTAGCTATTTGGGAGGCTGAAATCAGGAGGATCGAGGTTTGAGGTCAGCCCAGTCAAATAGTTGCAAGACTCCAACTCTAAAATGGACAAAATGGACCGGAGATGTGGCTTAAGCAGTAGAGTGCCTGCCTTGCAAGTGTGAACCCTAGAGTTCAAACCCTGGTCCTACCAAAAAATAAAATAAAATAAAAATAAAAGGGGGACTGTTTGGGGGTCACTGGCACTGTTTCCCTAACTTGTGGGAGACCTAGGGTTTTGACATTTGTCATTGTTGTACATCTGTTATCTTACCTATCCAAACATTCAAGGTTTTAGTCCAAGGGTAACAATAAAATTAATATGTAGGTATGACAGCTATAAAACTGATGCTAGATGTTGCTGGCTCTTTTGTATATTCAATGTATTTGTGTTCTCCGAGTACATAAGGCTTCTAAAATGCAAAGTTTAGGAAAAAGCTGTAACAAGCTAGTGGCCTCCAAATTGAGATGGTTAATGATGCTAGTCTTTTGCTGGTTTGTGTGGATGTGTTCCTAACTGTAGCAAGGAGAGGTTAATTGTGCTTATAGTAATGCTGTCAATCGTATATATTGTCTTAAAATGTTGTATATGACGATAATAACTAGACTGTTCTGGCAATTGCTAAATTGTTTTTCAAAAATTTAACCATGGCTATTCTAAGTTTTTTGTCATTATGGTTCTGCTCTTTCTGGAGCACCTGCAATCAAAGCTATGGAAAATGACTAACAAGTACTTATTTGTCAACTAAGTCAGATTTTTAAAAAATATCTGCTTTTTTTTGGTTTTGTTTTGTGTTGTCCTTGTAAAACTTTGTAACTGTTGTCTGTTGAGATTCTGTAGAAATATACCTTCTAAAAAAGAGACTCCAGGTAAGCCCAGCCTAAGAGCCACTCCTTCTAAACCTCTTTGTTGCTTAAGTTTGGCCAAAAGGGTCTTATTGGCACTGACTCCCCCCTGACCTATCTGTTACTTCCCCCTCTGACATGGGACCAAATCAGACCATCTGGGGAAGGTTAATCCTGGTGATGAGGAAGCAGATTGGCCAATTGGCAAAAGTTTTGGAAAAGACTGTTGAAAGACAGTTTGGAGGAAATCTGCTCTGAAAATGATGAAAGTTGTCAGTATACAAATGGAGTCACTTGTGCCAGACCTTTCAAAAAGTAACCAAAGCTGAGAGGTTTAAAAAAGGGATTCTTACTCATGTACAGCTATCTGGCATTAAAGCCCTTCCAGGTACCTCTGACAGAATGTACATTGATATTTTTGGTCAGGACCTTCTACTTAGATAGAAACAAATGGAGTTTTCTCTGCTTGTTGATCAAACTGACATCTTTTTCCCCTTTCATCTACATGCCAGAGAGCCCAAGGTTAACTCTCTTTACTCTTCAGTTAAGCCAGGCAGTCTTCTACCCCTTACCTCCCTCTGGCCACCAGAGGAGTAAACTTGCCAGCCAAGATGTACAGCTTCAGAGATGTGGCACCAGGACACTCAGGGAACCAAGGCCAGCACTTATTTTGGGACATGCATTTCATCACGTACTCAAGCTGAGCCCCTGAATCCCCCTTTAAAAAGCAGACATTTTCTCTCATAAGTGAAATGACACAGGTTTGAGAGGTTGGACTCTCCCTGTCCTCCTCTTCATCTGGTGAATAATGAGCAATATTTCCTTTTTCTCCAAACCCTGTTCTTGTTATTTGTGAATTGACCTTGAGGCCAGGGAACCAAAATTCTTGTAAAAGACTCCAAGACAGTAGAAGTAATAGAATCATATACATATGAGCAAGTAATGTTAAGAAGCTATTCTTAGTAATCCTTTGCTCAAATGTTTCGTAATTATTCAAATAGTTACATGGTTATTTCACTGTTCCCCCACAATTTCTGTATTGGATATTTACTTTACTTCTTAGGTTTTTATCAGCACAAAGAAAGCTCTGGTGAACATCCTTACTCATATATGTTTATATGCTCTTTTTATTTTTTGGTTGCACTGGAATTTGAACTCAGGGCCTCAAGCTTGCTAGACAGGTGCTCTACCACTTGAGCCTCTTAAGTTTTTTTGAGATAGGGTTTCACGCACTTTTTGCCCCAGCTGGCATTGAATTAAGCTCCTCCTGATCTCTGTCTCCTGAATAGCTAGCATTACAGGTATGGACCACTGGCACCTGGCTAATATGCTCTTAAAAAAAATCATGATTTTGTGTTTTCATTGTCTTACTCCATGAAGAACTTCTTTGGGTCCACACCTGCTTTTAAAGAAGTTCCCATAGAGAGGGAGCATAAGAGAGAGTAATGGGGTGGGGGACATGTGTAATATATGCATGAATGAAAATATTGAAACCCATGATTTTATATAATTAATACACACTAATAAAAAGAGGGGAAAAGTAAGAAAAGCCCCCATAGCTTCATAAATCCATAAATACCATGGTTGATCAACAAAAATTACTAACCCTCCTAAATGATAAGGAGTGATCATAGCTACTCGGCCATTACGTAGAGCTACCACATGTACGTTGTAAATCTACTAAATGTTCCAGCATTCTGACAATGTGCCAGAGTTTCTCAAGAAGTCCACTTGAAACCACTGAGATAAATCAGGAGCAGGTGTGGGCAGGACAAGGAATTGCTGAGTTGATGGAAAAAAAGAGTTGGAATGAGAGAATGCAGCAAAGGGCAATGGTTAATGGTAATTAGTTAATATCAAAGGCAAATACGGATAAGATGTGCCTAATGAGTGTACTGGAAGTAGGGTGGGCAAAATGAAGATACAGGATCCAATTATTCTTCAAGGGCTGCTTGGCCAAGTAACTGGAAAATATGACAACAGTTTGCTGTATGAGCTAAATCCTGAGGTCAAAGGTCAAAGATGAAAGCTGCATTTAAAGTTCCCATCAGCTGTATGAGCAGCCGAGGATGATTAATCAAATGAACCACCCCGGGCAGGTGAAGAGTTTTACTTGTCAAAACCATTAGCTACAAACCTTTCGTTAGCAAGCTGCTTTTCTCAAAGTAAAATCAACCTCAGATGGCCACTGATTACCTTGAGCAAAACTTAACTCTTCTCACAGTTGCAAGATCAAATTCATAGAAAATGGATGAAAGCTTACTCCACAGTTTATCAGTCCAATAGCCTGTGGTGCTGGAACAAATGATATAAAAAAATTAAAGTCCTGAACTCTTGCTCTAGCATTGAAAACATCAAGAGACCATATTGGGGTGGTCAGACATATCTATTTGCCCAACATCATTTCAGATTTTCTGTAACTATCACAGAAATGCAACTTCATCACATAAGAGTATATGTTTTTTCTAATTACAAAAATATTATTTGCTTATTGCAAAGGGGCAGGGTGCTGGTGACTCATGCCTGTAATCCTAGCTACTTGGGAGGCTGAAATGAGATAGGGAGGATTGCAGTTCAAGGCCAGCCTGGGCAAATAGTTTGCTAGACCCCCAGCTCCAAAATAACCAGAGCAAAATGGACTAGAAGTTTGGCTCAAGCAGTAGGGAGCCTGCTTTGCAAATCTGAAGCCCTCAGTTCAATCCTCAGTCTCACCAAAAAAAAAAAAAAAAAAAAAAGGTGAAAAAAGTGAATAAATTCAGTCAGGCAGTAGCTTCTTACTTCCCTTTCCTTCCTCGTCCTGATTATTAAAGCTTGAATAGCCTTGGCTCCTGTCTTCCCTTCCTAGTCTCTTCCATCTTAAATATGCCTATCTGTATTGATTTTTTGCTCCTCTCATTATGCACTGAATTTGAGAATTCACTGAAGTGATATCTTTTTTCCCATTTTTTTATGATTGAAACTCTTACCTCACCTACTCTTTGAGGGGAGGGACATCCATTACAGCTTTGGTATCTGTCCAAGTAGGTAGTAAACAGCCAGGCATGCAGTAGACGCTGAAGAAACATCAAGGGTTAACATCAAAAGTGGATTAGTGGATTGTCGCATGAGGACATGCAGTAGTGAAATTCTCCAGACTTATACAGACAAAGAAAAAAACAAAACCATCCTGTCCAATCCAGCAGCCACTAGCCACATGTGACTACTGAGTATGTGAATTGTGACTTATATGAATTGAGATGTACTGAAACTATAAAATATTCTGAACTTAGTGTATAAAAAGAACATGATATATCTCAATATATTTATGTTGATTACTTGTTGATTTTGAATATATTAAGTTAAATAAAAAAATATTATTAAAGTGAATTTCATCTCTTTTTGTTGTTGGTGGGACTGGGGTTTGAACTCAGGGCTTTGAGCTCACAAAGCAGATGATCTACCTCTTGAGCCACGCCTCCACTACATTTTGCTCTAGTTATTTTGGAGATGGGGTTTTGCAAGCTATTTGCCCAGGCTGGCCTGGAACTGCAATTCTCCTGATCTCAGCTTTCCAAGTAGCTAGGATTACAAGTGTGAGCTATTGGCACCTGGCTCTTTTTTCTTTTTAATGTGCCTCTAGAAAATGTAAAAATTACATATGTGGCTTGCATTTTGTATCTATTTTGTTGGTGATCACTGTTCTCTATGGCAATGAAATGTAATGCTTGAGGTGATTTTTTCAACAGGGTGGAAATTCATTACGTTTGCAGACAAAATATGGACGCATTCCAATGGATAACAATTGTTCGCCTTTGAACAGTGTCCTACACCTTGACATCTACCCTTGTATAGTTGCAAAATAGCCCAACAATGGAATAGTCAATCAAAGGTGCACAGTTGTAGAGAATCAGACAATCCTAGGAGCGTCAACACTCAGCAACCACTTCAGGATCCTCAGTCATCTATTGCGCATTTCTAAGTCTTTGGCAATTCTTTCTAGAAGGATCTTTCCATATTCTCTTGTTACTGTCCTAAGTGATTATAAGATCCCATTTTCTTTTCTGTCTAATATAGACAAAATGTACTTCCAAAAGGCAAACATTAGCCAGAAATGGATGCTTTAAGGAACACAGAATTAAGTGATTTTTTTTTTTGGTGGAACTGGGGTTTGAACTCAGGGCTTTGTGCTCAGAGCAGTTGCACTACTGCTTGAGCCACACCTCCAGTCCATTTTGCTCTGGTTATTTTTGAGATAGGGTCTCGAGAACTATTTGCCCAGGCTGACTTTGAACCATGATCCCCTCCTGATCTCGCTCCCTCTTGAGTAGCTAGGATTACAGGCGTGAGCCACCTGTGCCTGACAGGTGTATGATTTATGAAAAATATTCTCCCATTGGGTGGTTTGACTTTCCTGATGTTGATATTCACAGCACAAAAATGTTTAATTTGGAGGAGTTTCAATTTATTTCCTTATTTTTCTTTTGTCACTGTGCTTTCGGTGTCAGACCCAAGAAACCATTGTCTAACCAGGTAATTAGCATTTAGGTCTCCTAAAATAGAAGAGTCATAGAAGAGATTGCGTGAACGGTTGTGACATGTGACTGTGTGTGTGAGTTTAAGTCGACTTTTTTTTTAGAACACTTTTGGGTTTACAGCAAAATTGAGCTGGGAAGTACAGAGATTTCCTGTGTACTCTGAAACTCCACAGGCATCCCCTCCAGAGTGCATTCGTTATAACTGATGAGCTGTATCCACACCTTCTTACCGTCTGAAGCCCATACTGTACATTAGGGCTCCTTGGTATTGCGTATTCTATAGGTTTTGATAAATATCTAATGAGGTATATCTGCCATGACAGTCTCATATAGATTAGTTTCATTGCTTAAAAGTCTCTGTGTCTGCCTATTTACCCCTCTCTCCCTCCTCACAACCTCTGAGCATCATCCTTTCGCTGTCCCAACAGTTTTGCCTTTTCCAGAAGGCCATATAGTAGGAACCGGACAATAGATAACCTTTTAAGATAGGCTCCTTTCACTTAGTAATATGCATTTAAGGTTCCTCTCTGTTTTTTCATGACTTGGTAGGTGACTTCTTCTTAGGGCTGAGTAATACTCCATTCTCTGCTACAGTTTATCCATCCATTCACCTACTGAAGGACACCCTGGTTGCTTCCACATTTTGGTAATTATGATGAAAGCTGCTATAAACATTCACGTGTTAGCTTTTCTCAGGCCCTCATCCTTGCTAGGCAGAGACTACAACTTGACCCACTCAGCCCTTTTTTGTGTTGTGTATTTTCAAGATAGGGTCTTGAGAAGTATTTGCTTGGGCTGACCTTGAGCTGCAATCTTGATCTCTGCCTCCAGAGTAGGTAGGATTACAGGAGTGAGCCACCATCAGCCAGCTATGCTTTTTTTTTTAAGCATTGCTAATTTGAATACACCTAGTGACTATTTATACGTCTGCAAACAATTTCATCTATTTTTTTCTCCAGAATTTTCCTCTGATTTCTGCTTTTCAAATTTTAGCTAATTAAGTATCATCCAACACTTCTGCATTTTTTACTTAAAATACACTACAAATGGTCAACCCCTAAACATAAATTGAAGTGTTTGTTCCTTTGTCTTTTAATGTTTCTTTCATGGTTTATGTGTCTCTCTTTTTAAAAATTACAACAAAGTCATGTTCATTTCAGAAAAATCAGATATCATAGACAAGAAAAAGGACAATTTCACCTAGATTCTTAAGGAAAGAAAAACTTCTTGGGACTTTGATAGTACACTATGAGGTCTTTTTCTGTGCATATGTTCATATTTTATTTATTGATTGACTGATTGATTGCAGTACTGGGACTTGAACTTAGGGCCTAAGTGCTTCTACCTCTTGAGTCACACTCCCAGTCCATTTGCTTATAGTTCTTCTTCTTCTTTTTATTTATTTATTTATTTATTTATTTTTGAGCTAGAGTCTCCTACTAACTAACTTTGCTAACCTCGGTCTGTGATCCCCCTATTTCCACATCTCAAGTAACTGGAATTATAGATGTGAACCACCATGCCTGGCCATATTTCATTACAATTTTTTACATAATGAAACTATACTCTACTACTTATCTCTAACAGATGTATACTTTCCTCCTTCATTTAATATCTTCATGATTCACCATTCCTTAGTCGGAAAGATGTCAATGGAGGTTATCTGTAGAGTTACCCATTTTGGCATCCTTTTTGGGAAGGAAAGATGCCATGACAAGTGAATTGGGGGACGGCTCAGAGGCTCATGCCAGTAATCCTAGCTACTCAGGAGATGGGGTTTGGAGGATCATGGTTTGAAGGAGGCCAGTCTGGGCAAAAGGTTTGTGAGACTCCACCTCAACCATTGAAAAATGGGTGTGGTGGCATGTGCCTGTCATCCCAGGTATGTGGGAAGCCAAAATAAGAGGATCACAGTCCAGGCTGGCAAGGGCATAAATGTGAGATCCTGTCTCAAAAATAACCAAAGCATCCAGGTGTCAGTGGCTCATGTCCGTAGTCCTAGCAAGTAGGGAGGCAGCGATCAGGAGGATTGCAGTTCAAGGACAACGCAGGCAAATAGTTCATGAGACCCTTTCTCCAAAACAACCAGAGCAAAATGGAATGGAGGTGTGGCTCAAGTGATACAGTGTCTGCTTTGTAAGCTTAAAATTCTAAGTTCAGTGAGTCAATGCCCTGTATAGCTATCCTTATCTCAACCAGCAAAACCCCTTGTTCCTTCCTATTATTGCTTATACTCTCTCTACAACAAAATTAGAGATAAGGGCAAAATAGTTTCTGCTGGGTATTGAGGGGGGGAGCGGGAGGGGGTGGAGTGGGTGGTAAGGGAGGGGGTGGGGGCAGGGGGGAGAAATGAACCAAGCCTTGTATGCACATATGAATAATAAAAGAAAAATGAAAAAAAAAAAAAAAATTCTAAGTTCAAACCCCAGTCCCATGCAAAAACAACGATGACAACAACAAAATCCAGCTGGGTGCTGGTGACACACGCCTGTAATCCTAGCTACTTAGGAGGTAGAGATCAGGAGGATCGAGGTTTGAAGCCAGCCTGGGCAAATAGTTTTGGAGACCCTATCTCAAAAAAAAATCCATCAAAAAAAAAAAATCCCCAACCCTAGAACTCTGTATCAGTTGTCTACTGCCTTAGCAGTGCTTCATGCCATACCACAAAGGTTAGTCTTATGTAGAAAGATCTATTGCTTACATGTCTGGCAGGTCTCAATAGTTGGCCCTGCTGATCCTGGCTGGGTTTATCACATGTCTGGGGGGGTCTCCTGGTGACTCACTCCGTGTCTTGTCTAGGGGGTCACCTTGCTGTTAGTTGATTTAGGCTGTCCTCAGCCAAGTTGGTGAAGCTCTGTTCCATGTGTCTTTCATTCTCCAGCAGGCTATCCTGGGCAGGTATGTTCTCATGGCAATTTTAGACATGCATGTGGGAGCAAGTGGGAATGCGCAAGGCTTTCTGTGACCTTGACCTCCTTACTGGCCAAATGAAGGGGTAATAAAATAGACATGAATTGCAAAGTCACATGGTAAAAGTTGTGGACACAGGGACAGGTGTCATATGGCTGGAGGCACTGCAAGCAATATGTCTCTTTCAAGAAGATATATATATATATATATAGCTGGTGGCTCACGCCTGTAATCCTAGCTACATGGGAGGCTGTGATCGGGAGGATCATAGTTCAAGGCCAGCCTGGGGAAATAGTTCGAGAGACCCCCCCCCCCGCCATGTCCAAAATAAGCAGAGCAAATGGACTGGAGGTATGGCTCAAGTGGGAGAGTGCCTGCTTTGCAAATGTGAAGTCCTGAGAGAGAGAGAGAGAGAGAGAGAGAGAGAGAGAGATATTTCATTTTGGCTGGTCTAAGTTAATTTGTCAAATAACAGTAACTTTCTCCTCATTTTCCCTGTCTAAGAGGAACTGTTCTTATTATGATCTTTAGGTGTCCTCCTCCAAGGGTCCATGCAGAAGAGTGGGGCCTAGTGGGAGATCCTGCAGTCTTCGGGGACTCTGCCCTAAATAGGAATTAGGGAGTTCTTAAGGGAGGGTTGCTATAAAAGGGGTCAGCTTGGTCCTCCCTCTTTCCGATTCCTACCTTGCCACCTTATCCCAGCCCACCCCTCCCACCCCCCAACCCTGTGTTCCCACCATCCACCCAGGGGCCTTCAACAGAGCTGAAGCTGTACTGTTTGGATTTTCAGCCTCCAAAACCACGAGCTAAATAAACCTCTTTTCTTCATGATATTAGTCGCCTTAGGTATTCATCTTGGTGATGAAAAGCTGACTCACACAACCCTGTAAAGGCCTCCTGCCAAGATGTTCTAACATTTCTTTCTTCCTTTTAGCAAAGTAATCAGATGCAGATTAGTTTCTTTCTGATAGTCCCAGAGTAATTTGAGATGAAAGAAGAGGACATGACCTGTGGCACTTAAAGAAAATCCATTTTCAGTAACAAAGCCAGAGAACTTTTTGAGTTCTTTTAGTTGTCAGTTTATTACAACTGGATATAGCTTAACAGGTTATCTCACTTTCTGTGTGAGATAAGATTCATCACCTGAAAATCCTGTCTATATTGCTTACATTGTGATGCCCACTTTTTTGTTGTTTTGGCAGCACTGGGGCTTGAACTCAGGGCCTCATGCTTGCTAGGCAGGTACTCTTACCACTTGAGCCACTCCACCAGCAATTTTTTTAACACTTTTTTTTTTCGTGAGAATGAGGTTTCAAGGCAGGATATATAGATGAGGAGACCGGGAAATTATATTCTTTTAATAAATATCTAAAGGGCCAGACTCTGACATTGGAACAAGGAAGTAAAGGCAGGAGGACCTGAGCAGCTAGCCCTTCCCATCTCCTTTTTTAGATGCTAAGTTACAGGAACAGGGTCACAAAGAAGAGTTTCCTGCTTCTGCTTTCCTCTTTGAGATGTTAACAAACTACAAGGATCCTTGGATGGGTGGAGAATAATCAAAGGAAAGTTGACACCTATTGTCTCTTTGATTTGGGTGGGCCAGGATGGACCCCTCCCTGTTTTAACAGTCATCTCAGCCACCCAGACCCATTATCTTTTACCACGTGTATCCCCTCCTCCCCCCAGCTCTCCAGTATAAGATTAGGAATTGGGGACCACCATTTTGAGTCTTTGCTCCCATTTCCTCTGTGGTTTCTCTCTCTTTTTCTCCATCCCCCCTTGTTTATACTTTAACTTGTTATACTAAAATAAATCCTCACTAAAACTTTCACCTTGTGAGGTTCCTTGTTGTGAGACACCTTGAAATGCTTCTCAATGTTTGTGGATCTCAAGGACCTGAGATTTTGCATGGAAACTGGGAAGCTGTGGGAATCCCCTCATCTTCCCTCCAGTGATAGTTTGAACACCTTGCTTGAGCCACACCTCCCCACCAGCACTTTTTTGTGTTGGGTATTTTTGAGATAGGATCTAGGATTACAGGCATAAGCCACAGGCACCCAGCTGTGATGCCCATTTTTTAGGGGTTACCTGTGTAGATATTTCCATTTCTCCTTTGGTATTTGCATGCAAGGAGCTACATATGTGCATGTATGTATACATATACATAAATTAACTACATATACAATGGTGGCCCTTAAGATTATACCACCTGGTGATGTGGCTGTCTTAGTTAAGTGCACTCTATTGCTTGTGCAATTCGAAGAGTTGCTCAAATTGCTTTTGCTGAAAAGCACTGACTAAGGCACATGAATTAACTAAAACCAGGAGAAACTTGGCATCCCTGCCTCCATTTTGTATTGGTCTTTGTTCTAAGCCATTCTCTTTGCAATCACCTTGGATTCCAGGAAAGATAATGTTACTGGAAAAATGGTCCTGAAAACTTGGCCTTGAAAATTTACCTCGGTTCTTGCAGCTGGCAGGAGAAGAATTCAAGCAAGACACAAAGATTCAGTAAAATAGTAACGTTTATTAGGAAGGGATTACACTTTCAACAGACTGAAAGCAGGATGTCTCTAGAGTGAGAAGAAGGTGGGGGGGATGAAGGGGATGGAAAAAGAGAGGGACATTTCCTGTCGTCCTGCCCTCATGCAGGAAATGGAAGCAAAGACTCAGAATGGTGGTCCCCATCTCCTAGTCTTATATTGGAGAGCTGGGGGAATCACGTGGTCAAAAGATAATGGGTCTGGGTGGCTGAGACAGCTTGTTAAAACAGGGAGGGGCCATCCTCCCAGATCACGCCCAGTCACAGCCTCATCCCACCCAAATCAGAGACAATATGTGTACTTTAGAACTTCCCATTCATTATTCTACCCATCCAAGTGCTAACAGGGCTGGTGGAGTCTGTGATCAGAAGATTTCCAAATTCTTTTTCTTGCATGGAAGAATCCATGGCAGGATGCTTGGGTGTAAAGGGAGTTTATTAAAAGCTAAGGAACGGAAATGCTTCAGATTCCACATGGTGACGTCCTGGTGGAACCTGAAGGCTGAGAGAGGGTGGCTCCTCTTCAGGTGCTTTTAAAACCTCTGATAACCTACAGGCAGGGAGGAACCACATAATTTCCATCCAATAATCAGTGAGTGGGGAGGGGAATAGGTGGTTCCTGAGCCAGGTGAGGGCATGTCATTATCTGGCTCCAGTGACCTTAGAGCCAGGGAAAGGAGCTGGGCAAGTCATTACCTGACTTCCTTGACCTTTGAGCCAGGGAGAGGAGCTGGGCAGACTCCCTTACACACCTATGTTAATTCTCAGGTGCCCTACCCATGAAGGAGGGAGTTCCCATTCTTTCTAACTTATTATAATTACAATGGAGCACTTAAGGTGTGTCAGGGAGGGGTCTCAGTCCCAAACTTTCCCTAATTATAGCCTGCCTCAGGAAGAGAAACAGTGCTTAACCAAAAAGAAAAAATCGTCTCTCAGAATTGAATTGTAGACATCAGAAGTACTATGCTTATACTGGTATTTCTCCAGCATTTCTACCTTTACATGGCATAAACCATTATCCATCCCACCAAACAAGGCCTATCCTTGTTTTATTATTATGTCAGTATTTACCTTAAATACTAATTAATTGATTTTGTTATTATCATCATATGAACTTTAACTTATTAGGCCTGGAGGGTAAGCCACTCTAGGATTCTAACTCCTCAGAGGAAGCTAGGTCTCCTTAATGACAGCTACACGATGTGACTGAACAAACCCAGTGTTTTCTGTTCTGTAAGAACAGAAGCAGCTGTTCTGTTACCAGAAAGTCAGCACAGCTATCTATCTGCCTTGGTTCTTGGGTCCAGTGAAAGAAGAGTTCAGGCAAGACTTGAAAATATAATGAAAACAACAGCAACGTTTACTAGGAAAGGAATTTAGTATAACAGGATAAAAGTGGGGAGAAATGGGGTAAAAAGGGAAACACATTTCCTGCTCCCCATGTAGGAAATGGAAGTAGAGACTCACAATGGCCATCTTCATCTCTTATTTGTTCTGCACTGGGGAAATACACATGGTCATTAAGAGAATGGATCTGGGTGGCTAAGATGGGTACTAAAAGAGGAGGTGTCATCCAGGCATACTCAAACCACAGGGACAATAGGTGTGCCTTAGGAATTCCCTTTGCTAGACATGTCTTTCATTCTTTTGGTCCCTCCTCCTATCCAAGGAGCCTAGGAGCCTGTTAACGTCTCAAAGAGGAAGGCAGATGGAGACAGCCCCTTTTTGTCTCCCAGTTCTTGTAACTTGACATCTAAAAAAAGGTGTGTAGGGGCTAGCTGCTCTGGCTTTTTCAGTTTTCACTTTCTAATATCCAAGTCTAGTCTTTTAAATATTTATTAAAATGATATAATTTTCCCTGTCTCCTCATCTATCTATCCTGCCTCAGCCATTGATACGGGAGGCTTTTCAGGAAGTAATATTTATTAGCATGCAGACAGCAGCTCAGTGGATTCACATCCAAAGGCTGAGCCCTAAGAACACTTATATACCCTTGCAAGCAGGTTACAGAACAAAAAGGTTTAGCCCATATATGGTTGCATGCTACTCTGTTGGCTCCTTCAACCCTCAGTGCTACAGGGACCTTCTTCACATTTATGTTGGGTCTGGAGACCTAAGGCAGATAGATGAGTGAGTATCCCATCTCCCATGGAGAGCACTATGATTCCTGCATCCTGAGGAGTTATAAACCTGCATTCCTGCACCCTGAAGAGGAGATACAGGGTCTGATAGATTTGCCACAGGGCTGATGAGCAAAATGCTCTCAAGATTGTTTCCCCTCCCCCATAAGGGGCAAACAGACCAGTTCATCTAAGAAAGCCTGCGAATCCATGGCCAATGAAAAGAGCCTACCTAACCCTTACCCAAACCCAGAATTAAAACGTCCATAAAAGCCCCAGCCTTCACCTGAGCAGGGAGCTACCAGTTTCCGGGTTCCGCTGCATTTCTCTAGCTGTAGCCTTTCCTTTCTTTCTAATAAATCCTACTTTATATACTGCTTTGGCTCACAAATCAACCAGCTGCCTCACGAGCCAGTTCTCTGACCTGTGAAGTCAAGGACCCTCAACACCAGCATGCAACACTTCAAACCAGCATGTAACATTTAGATTTCTAAAATTTTATCTCCCTGCTATGCAATCCCCTCCCCATGCTACATTATCAGAACACAGATTTCCTTTTTTCTTTTCTGGTCCTCCTCCCTGCTGCATTATTCCCTCCTTTGATACTCGGACCCATCTAGGGTCAAAGAGCATTATCTTGATTTGGGGGTTTGTATTTTCATAGCATCATTATATGGGCAGCTGTTTTTGTCTCTATAGTAACCTCTAAAATGGTCCTGATGGGCTGCAATACCAAGGGAACCAGGCAGGGTAACACCAGACATGCTCCCAAGGCAAGACCAGGCCTCCTGCTTTCCATGACAAATGTAGCCTGCATTATTTTCTTTACTCTGGGACTTTTAGTATCACTGAATGGCAACCTCACAAACCTGGGGAGTACATGAGCTGATGTAACACCCGACCTGTTGGTGGGTATGTGATACAAAGTATGGCTGTGTGGAGGTCCCAGCAACATTCAGTACACAGGGGAAACCTTGCAAGGGCCAACCCAAAAGGTAAGACTTCAAGCGTGTAGAGGAGAGCAAGGTGCGTCCCGTGTTCGAGCTTCCACAGCGTGTAGACTAGTCAGCTTCCGGAGTGACTAGAGCAGGGCTGTTGTCCTGTTGTTTGTGATCCCCTGTTGTCTCCTGGGAAATGGGGTCCTGCCAAGGAGGGGCACAGATGTTCCAGAAGGTGATCTTGCATGGTGAGGCTGGGTCAGGGATGCATTCCCACTTGGGAGAGGCTGGCTTTACTCAGCTGTGGTGGATCCGGGGAGCAATTCCTGCTGCTTTAACTGCAGTGGGGATAGACAAGATAACAACAAAAGGGCCCCTCCAATGGGGTTTTAATGGTTGGACATTTTACTCTTTTACCCAGACAGTATCTTCTGTTTGTTTTTTTTTTAACTGAGTAGAATTACCATGGCAACACTATATTATCAGTATATATGTCCAAGAAAATGTGTTATTTAAAAAAAAGGTAAAAACACCATCTTTAAGTATCAAAGGACATGTTTAGAGCCAGTAAAAATAGTCATTTTGTCTCTATTTAAGTAGAAGACCCTGTCTAAAAAATACGAGTTTGTGTTTGGAAGGGCTTTAATGTCAGATAGCCACACATGCATAAGAACCATTTCCTCAATCCTCTCGGTCTTGGTTATACTTGAAAGGTCTGGCATGAGTGACTCCATTTGAACTTTGATGGCTTTCCCCACTTGTCTCCAAACTGCTTGTCTCTGAGCAGTCTCCTCTGAAGATCTTTTTCCCATCCAAGTACTAACCAGGCCTGACCCTGCTTAGCTTCCGAGATCAGACGAGATTGGGCACATTTAGGATAGTATGGTGGTAGACTAAAGATCTTTCTGAATTGGTCATTTTTTCCCTTCATTGTGAGGATTTTCTCTTTCCTGCATTTTTGTTTGTTTGGTTTTGGTCCCATGTTGGGGGGGTGTGGGGGAGGGAGAAGTAATGAGTAGACCAGGTGGGAGTCAGTGCCAACTAGACCCTTTTGGCCAAATTTAAGCAACGAAGAGGCTTAGAAGGAGTGGCTCTTAGGCAGTGGGCTCCGAGACAGAAAATACAAAACAAAATCCAACAAAAGCAGATGTCTAAAAAGCTAATCTGGTTGACACATAAATACTTATTAGAGTCACTTTTTATGGACTTGATTGTAAATGCCCCAGAAGGTTCAGAACTGTAATGACAGAAATTTAAAAGAGCACGGTTAAAATTCTGATGGACAATCAGCAACTAACAGAACAGTATATTAGTACCATTAACTTTTTGTTACCATGTTCATCTAAATTTTGTATTTTAGAAGGCTTGATATACTTGAAAAACAAATATATTTAGTATAGAGGAAGCAGCAACATCATCACAGCTCTATAGAGGTTACATATACATATTAGTTTAGTTGTTGCTCTTGAAGTAAAACCTTAGAGTTTCTCATCAGCTCAGGCTGGGGGGGTGGGTGGGAGTGGGGGTGGGGGTGGAGAACAGTGTCAGTGACCCCAAATAGCCGAGTCACAGACACATATAGGGTACTGACTGCATTAGAATCACCCAAGATAACAGTTGTTTAAACATGAGGTCATCCAGAAAATTTTACATAAACCAACTCTTAAATAAACTTTTATTTAGCTATAACTCAGCTACCTTTGTAGTCCAAACCCTGACAAAAATCACAAGCAAACGCAGGTAAATATTTATGGGGACTAAGTGTGGAGTTAGGAAACAGTGGCCAAGAGTCATGGCTCAGATGTTGATAAGGTATCACATCCCAGATTGTTGACATTAACACATTATTCATGACATACACCAGGATCCCACCAACCTGTAGTCAATGGAGCCCCCCTAAAATAACAGGTTCAATCTGGCCATCCTAGGCCAAAAATTCCCTCTGCCTGACGTGTGGAAGGAGTAGGACTAACACCTCCACTCTGTTTACTCCAATAAACACTGGAGGTCTTGACCTCCAGTGTAGTGCTCTCTTTGGAGTTTGTTTTTCTTTATCCTACCTGGAGGGTGTACTTTAGCATTGTTTTACATAAGTAAATTTGCCTTAACCCTTATATCAGTGCAGCAGCACTCCCTGTGCTCAGCTGCCTCTTGCCTCTCTGTATTTTAATAAACTCTTGTTGTCTTGACAAATTTGTGGATTAACCTGTAGCACCAAAAATTCCTGACAGTTATCTTGACAAAGCAAAAACTATTTTAAGACAGGTTTTTTTTGTAAATATTATCAAGAACAATATAATTTTTTTTTTGTGGTACTGGGGCTTGAACTCAGGGCTTTACCTTGAGCCACTTCACCAGCCCTATTTTTGTGAAGAGTTTTTTTGAGATAGGGTCTCATGGAACTATTTGCCTGGGCTGGCTTTGAACCATGATCCTCCAGATCTCTGCCTCCTGAGTGGCTAGGATTACAGGAGTGAGCCACTGATGCCTGGCTATGAGAACTATATAATATTTTTAAGATAGCCTTGTTGTTATGAGCTTAGAGAATTAAGTTTTAGTTTAACATCAGTACATTAAATTTTGACCTTACAAAAACTTTAATGTAACTGGATTTTAGTCAACTCAGTCACTTACATAAACATTTATATGCTCCATCTTTTTATGACAACTTACTCTGTACCTTTATGATATCTTATTCTGTATCTGGAGCTTGTCTTTATCCTTTTTTTTAATTTAAAAGTATTTTTTTAACCTTTTAACTTAGAACCTTATATTTGCATGAAAAAACCAGGAAAAAAGCGACTTTAAAATTATTTTTTGTATAAAAACAATTTATAGAAAGCCCATTTGTTAATGGACCCATGTATTATAAAAGAGAATAAAATCCCAGATTTTATTTATGACAGGCTAAGTTCATTTTTTAACTACCCAAATTTAAGATTCCTGCTGTAGTCCCCCTTTCTTTTCTTTTCTTTTCTTTTCTTTTCTTTATTTCTCTCTGGTCTGAGCCAGAATGTTAACCCCTGAATGCCTGCATCCTAGTGAGGTCTGATTGAAGTAAGTTTGAAAACTGGTTTTCTTAAAAGTAGCAGTAGAACACAGTAACAATTTTTTTACATTGAGTCTATAATAAGAACTGTTCTCAAGATGTTTACATATTCATATGTAAATCGCATAAGCAGTTCATAACAGAGACCTTTAAAACAAACACCCTGGTTTTTTGTTACCTTGAATATCACATTAACCTTATAACAGTAGTTTAAGAACCATTTTGAAGATGCATACACACACATATACACACACACAAAAGTTTTATAAATTAAGCATACCAGAAAAAAATGTCAACTTAAGCATGCATAAGATGAGCTGGAATTCCAGGATCAAATTAAATTTTTCCCAATGCTTTAAACAAATTGACACACAAAATTAGAGTGCACTCTCAAAAAAAAAAAAACTCTTTTAAATTATACCCAGAGGGATATCTGGTGGAGTGGTGGATGATGCACCTATTCTCTTGTGAGTCTTCCTCTTTGGAACTTAATTTTTGTTACTCATCCCTTAACCTTGGTTGTGGCTATTTCCCAGGGAAAAGCTCACCACCCCCACCCAGTACTGGAGGTTTTTTTTTGCATTTTACCCAAAGAACTTTCTTTTTACTTTTGTTGTTCCCCATCCTGGTCTATCTTGCTGGTGAGAAAACCTGGTAGGTGCTTGACCTCCCTAACTCCTGGAGGTGTCTCACACACTTTTGCCCCACTCCCTAAACCTGAGAGACACACTTTCACCCTAGACAGGGTTACTCGGGGGTCTCTGGGAGGTGATCACTCTCCCCTTCTGCCTCCCACAGGCAGGATTATTATTCAAAACTGTGTTCTTACTAGTGTGGTGGGTGGGGCTCCCAATTGGTTTCCAAGCCTTCTCCAGGTTCCTTTGCTCTCTGGTGTGCCTGGAGAGGCGAGTCCCTCCATAGGATCAACAGGTCCACTAGTGCCTGGTGGGACGCTCTTCTGACAAGCTGGGGATGCAGAGTACTGCTGCAAGGAGACGAAAACACCATCTCTGTATCCCGGATGAACGCCCCAGAAATGTTACGCGAATCTTGAACAGAGACACAGGACACCAAGGCTTTTCAGGAAGCAATATTTATTAGTGTGCCGGCAGCAGCTCAGTGGATTCGCATCCAAAAGCTGAGCCCCGAGCACAACAGGGTCTCACCTTATAAACCCTTGCAAGCAGGTTACAGAAGGAAGAAGCAAGGTTTAGCCCATATATGGTTGCATGCAACTCTATTGGCTACTTCACCCCCAGTGCTGTGTGACCTTCTTCACATTTAGATTCTTTAAGTTTTATCTCCCTGCTATGCAATCCCCTCCCCCTTACTACATTATCAGAACACAGACTTGCTTGCTACTTTTTTATTTGGCCCTCCTCCTTGCTACACCATCACTCATGGTTAACTGCTACCTAATGGTTCTTCTTGTCCAATAAACCTCACATTTCTAGTCTACACTCACACTCTCATCTGACAATAACCCTGTATGAAGTATGCTGGAGAGATATTATGATTCATTGTTCCCACTGGACACATGAGGAAATTGAAGGAGTTTCATAGCTAAGTGAGGGGAGGAGGTAGGTCTTTTCACTTCAACCTCTTACATTGGAACTTTGAACCCCTCACAGCTTCTTTGAGGTGTCTGAACTTTCCTGCCTTCAGTAAAATGTTTCAATCTGGGTTTCCCTGCTCAGGAATCAAGTGGAACAGATGCCTTGCTTATAGGGACTCTGAAGAAGAGGGTTTGGTTGTCTCTATAGTTCCATTGGTGGAATCAGACTTGGCTCAGTAACCATTCTGCCCCCTAGTGGTGAGATGGGTGTAGGCTGGCTTGCGCAAAGGTGGAGCAATTTTATATTCTTCTGGGGTTTACAGAGAAATGGTAGTCCTCTTGAATAGATATGTCACAAGTAGACCTAAGTGCTGCCCGTAGACCAGATCACCAAGGGCCCCTGCCATGGGCCTCACCCCTTATAGGGGCCTGCACACCATGAGCAATGAAAAGCAATGACTTTTGGAATTTTTTGAACTTAGACATTTTGAAATGTTTTAAGAGTTTGATGATTTTTTAAAAAAAGTTTTAAAAATGCTCTTGAAGATGTGATAACTGATTAGGTTACTGGGAATTATGGAAGTCAGAATTCTAGGCTGAGAAATTATAACTGGTTATGTGGGGGGAGTACTACTGCCTTTGTCCCAGGAAGCCTGCAGGAGAACAGCTGCTTTTGTCAAAGTGACTGTTCTAAATCACCCAGTATGGGTGTTTAGACACATGAGGGTTCCCTAGATAACTGCATTGCCTCCTTCTCCTCTGGTTGGGTGGTGTCATTTTGGGAAGCACTTAGAATCCCATGTTAGGGTGAACAAAAGAAGCTATGTTAGAACTGGACCCCCTCCCCCTTGAAGATGACTAACTGAAAACTCTCCACCCGACCCTAAAGCAATTTTCCACCTTTAGCCATTTACAAGAAACTCCCCACCTGGCCTAGAAGGAATGACCTGCTCTTAAGCCATTATCTTGGGAGGGGGTCCAGTTCTAACATGGCTTCCTTTTGTTCACCCTAACATCCTGGAAATCTTTTTTTTTTTTGCAGTACTGGGGATTGAACTCAGGCCCTACACTTTGAGCCACCCCACCAGCCCTTTTTTGTGATGAGTTTTTTCGAGATAGGGTCTCGTGAACTATTTGCCTGGGCTGGCTTTGAACCATGATCCTCCTGATCTCTGCCTCCTGAGTAGCTAGGATTATAGGCATGAGCCACCAGCACTGGCCAGCCTGGAAATCTTGAGCCTGTAAAGTGGTCTCCCTGGCTCCTTGAGTAGCTTGACCTGATTGATATGGGGCAGATGCAGTCACCCAGACACTGCCCCGTGTCCCACATTGGAGTCCAGTTACCCTCATGCCCTGTTATTTAGACACCACAGAAAGTAAGGTTTACCGATCCTTTGTTTTAGCTTTTTGGAGTAACCTTGGTCCCCAGGGTGTGGGGACTGTATGATTAGACTGCATGGTATGCGGGCTTCACTTGTATTCTTGCTCTGGTCTCTGCAAGTGTCACTTTGCAAAGCTGTGGTAGTAGCTTTGCAGTCTTTATGATCTTTGCAGTAATATTTTGGACTCCTTCTCTGGGACTTTCTATTATGGGTTAAACTGGGTGCCCCTGAAGTCCTAACCTTAGTACCTGTGACCTTTTTTGGAAATACAATCTTTGCAAATGTAATCTAGTTGAAGTGATGCCATTAGGGTGAACTCTAATCCAATATGACCGATGTGTTTATTTATTTCTGGTGCTGGAGGTTGAACCCAGTGCCCGAGCATAGTGAACCCATACTTTACCGCTCAGCTACATCATAAGCCCTAATGACGCTATGTGAAGACAGAGGACACACAGGGAGAAAATGACCATGTAACGATGGGAGCAGATATTAGATAATATGCTGCCACAAGCCAAGGGACTCCTGGGGCTACCAGAAACTGGGAGGGGCATGGAAGGATCTTTCCCGATAGGCTTTAGAAGAAGCATGCTCTAGCCTCCAGAGCATGGGAAGGAATGTATTTCTGCTGTTTAAAGCTTCCTCTAAAGATGATTCTGGAGTCATCTAAAGAAAGTCAGTCTCATTCTTTAGCCGTATCTTCTCTTGAAGTCTTTATCCATAGCAAACAGTCCCGACCAAATTGCAAACTGGTTTCCAGCAAGGAATCTTCATGTCATAGACAGAAATATGAGGACCAGAGCATATTTCAGTGCTCTGTGCTAAAGGGGCCATGACATTCTGTGTAGTGACAAATTCAGTTTCAAAGACAGAACTGGAACAGTTGTGATCCCTAATGGAAGCCTGGGGTGCTTTTTTTTCTTGTGGTTTAACAAACTAACTTACTGGTAAGGCCGATGATTTGCCTTTCCAAGGGGAAGTTGCTAAATAGTTTTGGGTGAACAAATTTCTTCAGCATAGTAGGTTATAGGTTGGTGGTAGAGACCACAAAATTGACAATCAAGGCACTGTGTCTCTGCATTTGCATCTGTCGCCTCCAGGAAATATGCATGTTTAAAGAAGACTTAAAAAAAATTACAATTCAACCCCTCCAAAATCATTTTGAATCCTAAGAAGTGGAAATGCAGCTCACTGTATTTCTCCAGGGACTAATGTACTGCAATTTGTATAAAATAATCATAGCAAGTCAGAGGAAAGAGTAGGTCTTTACATTAAAATAAAATCAGCCCAGGAAATCTTTTCAGGGACTACCTTTTAGAAAACCCCATTTAGCTTTTAAATAGACTTCTCTTTCTAGACTTGCTCTGATGAGCCACTCTTATCTCAGTGATTACTGGTGACATTTAGCTGCTTGTACAATTAGCCAGGGCCATTCTTTTCTCTTGGAGAAGGACTGTGTGCAGCTAATATGCATTTGTAAAGTGTTCCCTTAACTTGAGAGAGTGGCTGTAGAGACGTGGAGTAATTTAAAGTCTGTGATGGAGAACTCAACCATTCACCCTTGGCAAAGCTGGGAGTGGTTATTGGCCTTTCCACCTCCTTTCTACTCCTTCATTAAAGCTCCTTGAATTACCAGGGAAGCTGGTGTTTGTTATCTCAGGGTAAGAAAGAGAAAAATCTGATATGCTCCTCTAAGGATTGACAACTCCATATGTCACTAGTACAGGTGACACTGCATTTTTTGGCTGAGAAGCTAAATAAAAAACAAGGAAATGATTCAGAAAAAGGATTGAAATTTTTGTGATGGGATTTTAGATATCAAAGTGGGAGCCATTTGTTCTTGGTATGACTGTGCTAGGGACTAAGTGTGGCCCAGCAGTAGAACAGGCAGAGCGGGAATACATACTCTCAGGTGGAAAGAGCCTCACTTGCCTCCCCTGGGTGCTGGTCTTGTGACATTGGACGTACAGCTAATTAACAAGATGGATTTATATTTTAAGGCGATATTTGTTTTCAAAAATCAAAATCAGGATCAATAACAGTATGTTACTGAGCTAGCATGCAAGCTGGCTGCAACAAAAATTTTCCGTTTTATTGTCCCAGTTATATTTTGAGATGCAGAATGAAGTTTGATCTGAGTCACTGTTTGGTTAGACCTCCTTAGCTCTTCTTACTACACAGCATACTTCATGTTGCCTTTTCTCCTTTGCTAGTACATAAGCCCCATAAGGACAGAGATTTTGCTCTATTCTGGCAACAAGCAAGTTTCTAGAACATTCCCTGGCACTAACTGCTTGATAGTGTTTGTTGAATGAATGAATGAATGAATGAGGGAATAAATTCAAGAAATATGATTGTAATTTGATAGAATTTGGAGATCTTAATCTTGGTTTTGAGGCAGGCTAGAAGTTGGAAAAATTTGGAGCTCATGTAGATTGCCAGGGGATGGTCCAGACCATCCAGACCTGGCTGGGGAACCACCCAAGCCCCTCCCCACTTGCTCATTATTGGGTGGGAATCTCCTGCGTCTGCCCTCCCCATGGGTTAGTGTAGGTTTTAAAAGCACCTGAAAAAGAAAAGCATGCTCTCTCTGCCAGCAGACTCTACCTGCACCCACCATGCTCCTTTTGTATTTTCTTTCCCTAACTTTTAATAAACCCCATTCACACCCACGTGTTCTGCTTGGATTCTTCCATGCGGGAATGCAAGGACCAAGGTCTTCTAGAGATACTGTTTGCTAGTCACAACTTCACTGGATACCACGACCAGTCAATTTTATTCAAGGCTATTTTGTGTGTGTGTGTGTGTATGGAGAAATGGGATGGAATCCCAGTCAGAATAATTTACTCAGAATTATATTTTGAAAATCTGCATTAGTTATCAATAACAAATCACTCCCAAATTTCATGCCTTACAAAGCCCTGAAATTATTTCTTTGTTTGAATTTTTTTTTTTTTTGAGACAGAGTCTCACTATGTAGCCCAAGCTGGCCTCAAATTCCTATCCTTCTGCTTCAGCCTCCCCAGAGTTTGGATTACAGGAATGTGCCATCATGCCTATCTTTATTACTATTTCATAATTTCTGAGGAATCTGGGAATAGTTCCAGGTCAGAGTCTTTCATGAGATTGCGGTCAAACTGACAGTTGGGTCTGCAGCCATCTGAAGGTTTGACTGGGACTGAAAGATTTGTTTCCAAGGTGGTATGCTTGCATGACTGTTGTCAGAAGGCTTTCCAGCCACATGGCTATCGGTCAGAGGCTGCCCTTAGTGCCTCACCGCATGGGCCTCTCCACAGACCAGCTCACATGTGCCAGCTGGCTTGCCCCAGAGCAAGTGATTCCCGAGATGGCTAGAGGTGGAGTGACCAAAATGGAAGCCACAGTCCCTTCTCATGACCTAATGGCAAATACAGTCATTCCTGTCATGTCACATTTTATTACTCATCCATCAGCCATTCATTCATTCTGCAGTGTGGGAGATGGAACAGAGGCCCTGTATCTGCTAGGCAAGTGCTCTGTCACCGAGCCACACCCAACCCTGTCACATTCTATCTGTTAGAGGTGAGTCACCAAGTCCAGCCCATACTCGGGGGGGCGGGGGGTGGAGTGGGGGGAGTGGGGGGGGTGAGGGGGTGTCAGCTCTACCTCTTGACAGCAGCCATAGCAAAGGCTTTGTGAAGATATTTTTAAAACTACCATGAAATTTTATCCCAAGGCTGCATTCTTTTTCTTTGCTGGTGATCAAACCCAGGGCCTTGTGCATGCTAGGCAAGCCGTGGTTGTCATTTTTAACAGAGAAAAGTCACTGAAGCACGTGTTGGATGCCAATAGCATTAAGCGTTCAAGTAAGATTATAAAATGGTTATTAAAATGTACTTTTCAAATTGGCATGGAATTCACAGGATAATTTTCTTCTTGAAGTATAAGAAAACAACTATTTTGTGAAAAATTAATATTTTATGTGTTTGACTCCTCCCTAAGTTAATAATTATTATATTGAAACACCAAAAGTTTATAAGGGTTTAGAAAACCAAACCACTTATCTCACAAATAGCAGCTATTTTTTGGAACTGGAAATAATATAGTTCATGAAATTTTATTTTATTTATTTATTTTTCTCTTTGCACAAGATTTTTCCTTTTTTTGGTACTGGGGCTTGAACTCTGGGTCTCACATTTGCTTGGCAGGTGCTCTACCACTTGAGCCACTCTGCCAGCCATTTGCACAAGATTTTATTAAATGCCTTTACAGAGCCTCATCCAGACTCCAGGTACAGCTGCCAAGGGGATACTGTAGTCTTGTAGGGACTGGCTGGGCCATGGCAGGTGGCTCTGGCTTCCCACCCTTCTGTTCTGAGACAGGCTGGTGGACAGGATCTCATCTTCAGGCTCCATGGTGCTCACATGGTCAGGCAGGGGCTTCTTGGGTCCAGGGCAGCATGATCTGCATTTGGATGCCCTACACACCCTGTCTGGGCAGCACACGGCATGCAGCAGTGTCAACATAGCAGTAAACATGGTCTATACTGGGCATCATTAGACCATTCACAAACTTTATGGTTTAGCCCTCCGTCCTTGGAATTTCCAGACACCACGACCTCACAGCCTTTGGCACTGCTCTCCATGACAAATCACAGCACACCATAGCAAGCTCTCCACACAGCAAGCTCTCCTAGGAGTTTGTCAGGAAAAGACTCTGCTTGGGGATTGGCACACAGACCTCTTGTGGTCACCTTTCCAGCATAAAGCTTTACATTGTCCTCAGGGAAGCAGTCAGTTCCTGGATCCACCAACCCTCTCACCAAGGATATTCTGGGTCCTGGTAGCTAAAATAATGATTTCTGTCCTGGTTGCTGTAACTTGGATGTCATTTCCAGAGCATCCATCTTTAACCAGCTTCTGAATGAGAAATTCATTCAGTTCAGCTTTGAAGGCACCATCAGCAACAAATTTCCTCTTGGAAATTTCCACCACCATCTTGCTACTGAGTGCTGCCAAAAGGAAAGGATTAAAATGATATTTTAAAAATATAGACTGGGGCTGATGGAGTGGCTCAAGTGGTGGAGCACCTGCCTAGCAAGTGTGAGGCCCTGAGTTCAAACCCTAGTACTACCAGAAAAAAAAAATACAGACTGATACGTTTGCTCCTATTTATTCGGTCTGCTTGGTCCCTTCTTGCTTCCTGCAATATATTAGTTTTCAGTTTATCTTTTCAAATATAAGCAAATATGAATATATTTCCTTTTTTCCCTTCTTACACTAAAAGAACATATGATATATACACACTGCTGTTCATTTTTTTGCTCCACAATGTTTTCCGGATTCTCTTGGTAGCAGTAGGTGAAGAGCTTCCTCACATGAGCATGGCTTGTCTTTTGCATGTTATATTGAGACTTATTCACCAGTCCCCCTTTGATGGAAAGTTCCAGTGAATAAAATATATGTGTTGTTTTGTAGGTGAGCAGCTGGGTCTGGAGGCCAGCTGCTCAGAAATGGGCTGAACTTTTTTTTTTTTTTTTGTAGTACTGGGATTTGAAACTGAGGACCTCACACTTGCTAGGCAGACACTAAACCACGTGAGCCACTCTGCCAACCTTTTTGTGTTGGGTTTTTTTCAAGATAGAATCTTGTAAACTATTTGCCTGCGCAGCCTCGAACATGATCCTCCTGATCTTTGCCTCCCAAGTAGCTAGGATTACAGGTGTGAGCCACTGGCAACCTGCTTGCACTGGGTTTTGAGTCTAAGGCTGAATGGATGTAAGGATTGTCTCCTCACACAGCCCACCTGTGCTTGCAAGAGGAGTTTTGGACCCCAGGGCCAAACTCCTGGGTTTCTATATGTCAGGTCTGCCCACTGGACCCCAAAAGCCAAATAAAGAGGCGTGGTGAAGGCTGAGAAAGGAGGTTTATTCCCTGGCTCGGGTCATGCCGTGGGAAGAGGCACTCAGCTCATCCTCAGCCATCTTTGGGGTACAGACACGATCTGTAGCTTTAAGTAGACAAAAGAACTGGGGACAGGGAACAAAGTTATGCATAGTTCAACAGTCCCAGTCACAAGTGTGCTCTGATTGACCATTATCTTAGTCCCAGGGTTCCAAGAGGGGTTCCAGAGAAGATGTTATTCCTGTCATCACTTGAGGGGAGCCAGTTGGTTCCCAAGACATGATTGCTCCTGCTCCAAGGTGCAGCCTGATCATTATAGGTAATTGTCCTCATTTGGAGGGGTGGTCTGTCCTGCAAGGCTCTGCTGTTCCTTGGGGGATGTCATAAAGATGTTATTGATTACTTCTGTCCTTCCTTAATTCCAAGGTAGCTGCAGGAGAGAATGATTCAGAGCAGAGGACAACAGGTACAAAATGGAGGGAGGGACGTCACATTTCTCCTGTTTTTAGTTAATTCATGGGTCCAATAAAGAGTCAGTGCTTTTCAGCAAAAGCAGTTCAGGCCCTCTTATATGCTTACCCTTTTCTTGGCTGCATTGTACTCCTTCCACTGAGCATATAATAAATCACTGTTTTGATTCCTTTTCATTTTTTTTTGTGCCTCTCATTCCCTTAGAATCTCAAAAGGAAAAATGAAATGAATGGCCAGGCAGGATTATGGCATTCCAAAGCCCCTGACCCTAACCTCATCCATTCCAGTTGTAAAATCCCATCCCCTTTCCACTAGAGCATCAATGGATAATTTTGAGTGGGCCTTGGGCACATGGGAGGAGTTGGGAAATGCAGCAATGGCCAAATGCCATTTGGGTGATATTTTTAGTTACGTAAATAAACTGTATTTCCACAGTGTCTGCAGAGCTTATGGTTTGTGTGCAGTAAATAAAATGATGGAACGCCACAAGGGACCCCAGTCAGATGCTCCATCCGTGTGCGTTCTGCTACAGAGGAACCCTTTAAACAGCAGACAGCCTCCAGCATGAGCTGCTTCCCAACCACCGTGGTCTCTCTGCTACTCTGATCATTGCCATGCAGAGAGCAGTTTCCCAGTGACAACTGGGAGAAACTGAAATCTGTGACCAAGTGAGTTCTGGAAACGCTACGCTGAATAGTTATAAAGGGTTTGTTCCCGGACAATGTTGCAGCACTGCAAATACTGTGTACTGTGGGGGTGGTATGTGAAGCAGTGTTTACCAAAATTATTTGAACACACCTCTTTTTATAGCTTACAGAGCAGCTGCTCATACCCATACCCACTAACAGTCTTTGTCTCTCTGCTCCAATCCACCTGTTTTTTTTTTTTTTTTGATGGGACTGGGGTTTGAACTCTGGGCTTCACACTTGCAAAGCAGGTACTCCACCATTTGAGCCACACCTCCAGTCCATTTTGCTCTGGTTATTTAGGAGATGGAGACTCGTGAATGATTTGCCTGGACTGGTCTAGAATCTCAATTCTCCCTGTCTCAGCCTCCCAAGTAGCTAGAATTACAGGGGTGAGCCACTGGCACCCGGCTTGATTAGGTGTTCCTCCTTTGCCCAGTGGCCTGAGGCTAAGCTTTGTTAGTGGAGGGTGCTGGGCAACTCTGAAGGAAAAAGGGGCTTCCCTTTTTCACTGGGATGCCCAGTGAGCTCACCCCAGTGACTTCCAGCAGTATCTCCATAGGTAGGTACATGGCCGGTTTTGCAGGTGCCCCAAGTTTTGGTGGGCTCAGTGCCACCTTGGCTTCCCCATGAGTTCATCTGTACCCCCTGCAGATGGCACCCTTGGGGCCTTTTTGTGTCCAGCCAGTGTCCTTAACAGAAATTCAAAGGCATCCCAGAAAGGAAGCTTTTCAGTGATTTTCATCAGCACTTCAATGGGTAGCTTCCTTTCCGCCACTCTTGGCCTGCTGGCCTCCTATGGGGAAATTCCCCGCGAGCCACGTGCCACTGTGGCCCATGGCTCCGCATGCAGATCAGCTCTGGTCCAGGGCAACCCCAGGATAACCTGCAAATTTCTCCACCATTCAGTGGGCCGCAGCCACACTTTCTCCAATGAGTATTGAATCCCCGCCTTGGTTCAAACTTGCTTCTTCACTGTATATTCTCCTTTCGTGGGCTTCCTTCCTCCCTCTCTTCCTTCATTCTTGTAAAAAAATTGAGATAAAATTCAAAACATTCATGACATAACATTTACCCTTTCAAAATTTACAATTCAGTGTTTTATAGTGCATTCAGAATTGTGTAACTGTCAGCACAATGTAATCCAGAAGATTTACATCATCCCTGAAAGAAACCCCATTTCCCATCTTCCCTCTCTCCCCCAGCTCCTGACGACTGCTAATCTACTTCTTATCTCTCTGTATTTCCCTTTTCTGGACAGGTCATATATATGTAGTCATATGTATGTGGAGATTTTTGGGACAGACACCTTTCACTTAGCACACTATTTTCAGGGTTCATCTATGTTGTAGGCTGTATGAGAATTTCATTCCTGGATGAGTAATATTCCACTGTATGGCCATACGACATTTTGTTCATCTACTCACCAGTTGATGGGCATATTTGTGTTGTTTCCACTTTTTGGTGATTGTAATAACGCGGCTATGACCATTCAGACACAAGTGTTTGCATGCACATTTGTTTCCATTTCTCTTGGGTATAAACTTACGAGCAGAATTGCTGGGTATTGTGCAACTGCGTTTAACTTTGGATTTGACCAACAGAGAGTATGAGGTGATTAATTGCCTTGACAAAAGATTGATCCTAGTCTTATTTTAACTAGCAAGCAGCCTTGCTGCATTTAAAACATAGCCTGAAGTCTTGCAGATAATGTGGGCTTTGGAGCCAGGCAGGCTGGGGTCAGATTCCACCTCTGCCATTTGTTTCTGAGATGTGGATGATGGCTGGGCTCCAATTCCTCCTCTACTGTCGTTAGACGGACTGTGGCACACTCTGGTAGAGGAAAAAAACAGTATGATCTTCACTGCTCAGGGCTGGAATCAGAACAATTTATTTTTCTGTGACTCGATGTACTAAAACTTGTTATGCTACCCATGGAAATGGGTTCTTCTACTTTATCTCTGGGTGAGATAAAAATACCACAGATGCATCATGGATAGATTGTTTTTGACAAGGATTGGATCACAAAAAATGTCCACTTCACACTAAAAGTACGATAATTGGAAGTGGATTTCCAGAAAATGACAATGATGTCATTTATCACAACTCGAGGGACCAGGAAACAAGGCCAGCCACAGCTGGGGGATGAGATGGCAGCTCTGCTGAGGTGGAGCTGGGAAGAGCTTTCTCAGCTGCTCCAAGACCGGGCACACGTGCCACTGGGTGTTTTGAACGTCTGTGACTTTAGTCAAAATGGGTTCCTGTGTCTTCTCATCAAAATCTGCACTAATGAATTGTGTTCGTGTTCTGTTCTCATACACCCTTCACTCATTCACCACTTGTGAGTCAAAGCAGGCTAATAGAAAGTTTAGGAGCTCTGAATATGCTTTAACCTTTGTAAATTCTCAGCAATTTTCTTTCCCCTCAATTAAAGGACTTCCTAATGGCGGAACATTTCATACAGCAAATGCATTAAATCTCGTCTCGGGTTTTACTATTCCGTTAATGCTTCTCTTTTCTTCACGGCCTTATTGACTGAAGCGGGAGTGATTTTCATGTGGGGGATGTGATTACACACTTAGTGTCTGAGGGCCTCTGCCAGCCTCCCTCGGTGCTGTCCTCTGAACCTGCAAGTTAATAGAACTGGAGCAAGTCTGTGATTGAAGCAGGGCCCTGCTCGGATGCAGTTTCTCCAGCTGTGGAAATTTCTAGAGCTTACCAATATCCCATGGAAAATGAATCTCTAAGAAAGCCTGCATTAACTGTGCAGGCAAGAGAGAAAAAAAATATCACTTAGAATAATAATTCACCTGGGACGGAGGTACATGTAGATGAATGACACAAAATTGCAAATACTCCGGCCACAAATAATTCAAGTGCAGTTTCTACACTGGCAGCAGACCATGCAGGATGACCTCAAAATTCAGATTACTATGCGATGTGGGACCAACACAGGGAAAAGGCAGGAGGGGTGGATAGCCTTCAGATGTCTTTCCATATATTCCTCATATGTAAAAGTTGAGTGAAATGCAGGTCTATTTTAGGGCTCATTTTCCATGGATCATTACCAAAAGCTTTGAAAATACCTGCAGAGTGAAATCCCCAAATGCCCAAAAGACAGTAGCATTATCTGTCTCACAGACGTATAATGGCCATTTTATATCATCTAGTGTATGTGAAATAGGCATTATATGCCGAATATTGCACATTAATATTATAATTTTAGGTGCTGTTCAATAGTTTGTAGATTCAGAGAGTGGCGTAAGGAGCTTGGTTTCACACGGTATGTGGAGTGCTCAGATAAGGACTAATTAGAAGCCAGGTGTCGGGGGCTCATGCCCGAATCCTAGCTACTTGGAAGACTGAGATTGGGAGGATTGCTGTTCAAGGAGAACCCTGAGAAAATGGTTCATGAAATCCCATCTCCAAAATAATCAGAGCAAAATGAACTGGAGATGTGGCTCAGTGGGAGAGCTTTGCAAGTGAGAAGCCCTGAGTTCAAACACCAGTCCCACCAAAAACAACAAAAAGGTTTTCTACTGAATACATTTATACATCAGAATGAAATCTACTACCTCTCTTCTTCAGCATTGTAATAGGTGACTATTGCAAAACTATTGCCAGACTTTCTTAAGGAATCTTGGGAGGTAGGAACGGGTCCAGGAGAATATCAGGTGAGAAGGTGCAAGTAATAAAAACAACAAGCATACAAACATTGGTGCCTTGCATTTTCAAGAGAGGACACAAATTCCCCAAATTATATAGATTGGTGAATTTGATTTTGGTTTTATGTCAGAGCCAGCAAACTTTTTCTCTAAAATGCCAGAAAATAGCCAGGCATGGGTGGTTCACACCTGTAATCCCAGCTACTTGGGAGGCAGAGATCAGGAGGACTGAGGTTTGAGGCCAGACCAGGCAAATAATTTGTGAGTCCCTATATCAAAAATAACGCAAAATAAGCCAGGCAGAGTGGCTGAAGCGGTAAAGCGCCTGCTTAGCAAGGGTGAGGCCTTGAGTTTGAACCCCAGTACTGCCAAAAAAAAAAAAAAAGCCCAAACAAACAAAAACAAAACACACACAAAAAAACCCAGAAAGTGACCTTTTTTTTTTTAAGGCTTAGTAGGCCACATTGTCTCCATCTTGACTATTCCACGCTACTGTTGGAGCACAGAAGCAGCTATAGACAATCTGTACATGAACAAGCATGGCTGTCTGCCAACAAAACTTGATTTTCAAAAATGGGTGGTGAGCCAGATGCGACATTGTGGAATAGGTCTAAAATTAAAAAAAAAAAGAGAGAGCGATGTGCTGAGCCCCAGGGATTTGTTTGGGTGTGGGGGTCCTCAGCCCTGGTTACACAGTAGAGTCACCTGGGGGAAACTTGAAAAATCCTGATGCCCAGAGTACATCCTAGACCAATTAAATCAGAATCTCTGAGGTGGGGCCCCAGGAGTCCATCTTGGTTTTAGAGGATCCCTAGTTTGAGAAACCCTACTTGAAGTCATGGTGTAATGCAAGTTAATCTCATTTCTCTTCCTTGAAAACCCTCAAAGAGTGACTCTGGCACTTTAGAGAAAAAGTTTGCTGACCTCTGACTTACAATCAGTTACCATATTCATCGGTATATAGTTTGGGGAATTTATGGCCTTTTTATTTTGAAAAACCAAGGCACCATTTTTTGTATATTTGTCGTTGCTTTTAATATTTGGAACTTTCCAACTATTATCCACTCCCCTCTTTTTCTCCTTCCTTCCTCCCTCTTATCCTTTCCTCTTCTTCCAGAAGCCAGACAGCAATATTGAGGCAAAATAGTATTGTATTTATTTATTATAATGGTTATTTTTAGATGTCTACATGACTGGATTTTGGAATACCTGGAAACCTGGAAAAACATTATTTTGACTGTGTCTGTGAGATATTTCACAGGTTAACATGTGAGTCTGAGTGGACTAGTGAGGAAGACCTACCTTCAAGGTGAACGGGCACCATCCAACTGGCTGGGGACCTGAACAGACTCAATACAGAAGGTGACTTAGCATCTCCTTCTGCAAGCTGGAGCACTTGTCCCCTGCTTTGGACATCAGAACTCCAGACCTGCTGGCCTTTAGAGTCCAGGACTTAACGTTAGCAACCCCTTTTGCTGGTAGTCAGGCTTTTGGCCTTGAACTGAGAGCTACACTGTAGGCTTCTATGATTCTGAGGCCTTTGGATTTGATTGACCCATAGTACTGGCATCCCAGGGTCTCCAACCTACAGACAACCTGTTGTGGGATTTCTCAGCTGCTATAATGGTCTGAGCAAAATGTCCTAATAAATCCCCTCTCACTGATCGAAGTTCATATTCTAAGGGTCCTTTCTCTCTAGAGAATCCTGTCTCATCTGAATTTCTGCTAACCATTGCCAAAGCCTATTGAAACTGTCTCAGTGGGACAATGTTAGTCCTGAGGAACGGAGTAGATTTCAGTCCCAGAAGCCTTTGAGAGTTCCATCCCTCTGCAGTGGGGACAATATAAAAGATATCTACTATGTCTTTGTTGAGAAATCTGGAGATCCACCTTGTAAGACATGGTTGAACAAACCAGGAATATTACATTTTGAAAAGAAGAAACTGGTGATGGGGGCTGGGGTTGGACAGACATGAGAGTGGTCTCAAAGGTTTTATTTGGCTGTCATACTGAAGAAAACAAGACTTCTCATGGATTTCCCAGAGTAGAGATAGAGTCATTGTGGAAAGCCACTGGGTGGCCCTCATTCATTTGACAAATAGTTTCTGAGCAAGTACTCTGAACCAGGTACTATTTGGGCACGTGGGACATATTAGTGAACAACATAGGCTAAGATCTATACCCTAGTGGGCCTGACAGTGTAGACCCTGTGTTCATGTGTTTAATGATCAAAAGGGTCAGAACGGTCTACTTTAGAGGGCATTAGTTGTCGGTTGGCGAAAATGAGAAAGGATGCTAGCTTCGGGGAAAGAAGGCTCCACAGAGAGATCATTCTATTTTGACATATTTGAGGTCATTATGAGCCATGAACTTCTTCAGCCCTGAGTTTCTCTGAGGCTAGGAAAGTCCTTTTTGGATTCAGGCTCCCCCTTGACACTCACTTCCAAGGTAATAATATCAGAAGTTTACAGTTTAATGTGGTTGATGCTGAGGTTCCAGGAGGAGAAACACAGAGAGTGAATAAACCTGTGGACGAATTATCTATGTCTTGCCCTACAAGGCTAGTGGAGGCAGAGAAGGGCTTGACTTCTGCTGTGGGTTTCTGGGAATTGTTTCATGTGCAATGCTGCCCTGCATGTTCCATATATTGAGACTTGGCAACCTAGTGTTTGAGGCCAGAAAAATGAGAATTTTCGGAGTCTTGGGGTTGGCTGGTTGGATGACACATGGTACTGGAACGAGATATTTTGGTTTGCTTGTGCACATATGTTTGTTCCTTTCAACTCTTTGTCACAACACATTATTAATGGGTTGCAGTGATTAAAAAGTTTTGGGGAGGAACAAAACTCTATTTTTCTTTACTGATCACACACACACACACACACACACACACATGCACACACGCACACATTTATACACAGGGATGACTTGAGGGATTGGTTTCAGGACCTCTCCATGGATACTGAAATATATAGATGCTCAAGTCCCTTATAAAGAATGGTGTATAGCCAGGCAGCAGTGGCTCAAGCCTATAATCTTAGCTACTTGGGAGGCTGAAATCAGGAGGATCACAGTTCAAGGCCAGCCCGGGCAAAATTTTCAAGACCCCCTTCTCCAAAGTAACCAGAGCAAAATGGATTGGAGGCATGGTTAAGTGGTAGAACACTTGCTTTGCAAGTATGAAGCCATGAGTTCAAACCCCAGTCTCCCCCAAAGAAGATGGTATAATATTTGCAAATAATCTGCCCACTCTTCTTATATGCTTTGAATCGTGTCTATATTACTTATCATACTTATAATGTAAATGTTATATAAATAGCACATTGTTTAGGGAATAATGGCAAGAAAAAATTCTACACATTTTCAGTACAGCTGCGTTTTTTTTATTCATTTATTCACATGTGCATACATTGTTTGGGCCATTTCTCCCCCTTACTCCGGATTCGTTTTTAAAACATTTTCAATCTGAGGTTGGTTGAATCTGCAGGTGCCGAATAGACAGCCGACTGCATACAGACATCCATTTGTGTATGTGTGCCTGGATGTGTATTTATAAAAGTATCTCACTTGCTCTGTGACTGGTAGACAAGAGGATGAATATAGTGATAGTGGAGGTGACAAGGTGGCCCCACAAAGTGCAGCCCACCCATTTCAAATGCCCAGTGCTTGTCGCCTAAGAAGCGCAGAATGGGGAACAATGGGGTTAAAGGTGAGGGTGAGAGAATTCTGAATGCTACTTAGGCAGGTTTGCTCATTGCTGAGAGATGAGGAATAAAGGAAAAAGACATGGGAGGTCTTGGGACTCCACGTTTTAGGAACAAGGAAGGCCACAAGGTTTTGCTTTTCTCTCTTAGGCCTGAAGCCCAGTAGGTTTAGTGACCTCACCCAGTTAGTTTTCATTTTTATGTTATTGAACATATTATAATTTGTGCAGTATTTGTCATTTTGAAGATTCATTGCACTCAAGAATATAAAGTTTCCATTGCACTTTGTTAACAAATGAATTGAAGTTTTGGATAGTGCAAAGCTATTTAAATGTAATAAAAAGAGATAGTTTCCATAGCAGAATTAAAAGATAGGACTACCTGAGGATTGCAGTTGCTTTTACTTACCAGAATTGAGACAGCTTTGGTCTCTCGCGTAACACAGTACTGAGCTAAAGCGAGTCTGTTTCAAGTTCACCATTTTGGGTCATGTTCATTCCCTGATCTTTGCCTGGAATCTCCCTAAAAATGTAGGTTGAGAATGTAGCCCCAAAGTCAAAGTCAGGAGTCGATGGTGTAAAAATCAATGTTAAGACATGGCCATTCAGTGAAGTCATTTCTGTTTTCAACAGCAATTGAGAAGTAATTTAATAACGGTTTAAATTAGGTTGGAGGACCACAGGGCTTCCCTGAAGAATTACCAATCATATAGATTTTTTCCGCAGAAGCAAGATAGTGTTGTTGGAAAGTTTAAGCAATTCCTTCTGCTGCTGTGTGAATCTCTGGATATCAGAAAGATTCTGTGTGTTTATGTCACTGCACGGACCTGGGGTGGTCCCTTTCTTCTTGAAGATGCAGATGTCTCACTCCTCTTGACCTTGTTCTTCTGGCCCCTTTGTGGTGCCTATGTTCTCTGAAGCTATCATCCTTTCTTGCTTTTGCCAGCCCTCTTAGGAGCTGGTGTGCTTACATGGCTTATCAGGTCCCTCCATCTGTCTAGGTAGGTCCCCTTTCTACTGAAACAGCAGGAGACACCCTTTAACATAGGAGTTCTCAAACACGGCCAACACTTTAGAATCTGAACCCTGATGCCCAGGCCCACTCCCAGAGGTCCTGAATTAATTGGCCTGGAGGGAACACTGGGACTTCTGAGGGACAGTCTGGGTTGATAAATATCGCTTTAATCAATTGTCATTTTAGTCGCAGCCATCTGACCACTCACCCAACATTAGGACAAACTTTCAGGACGATCCTGTAGTAGAGAGTGACTAGGATTAGATCAACAGGGCTGGGAGTATTTAAATGGCAGTTGCAATGCTCCAACAATGGAAGTTTCAGGATGATCCATCCAAAGGGGGCTTAGCATCCTTTAAATAACATTTACGTGCTTCTGTGGAAGCTCAGTAGGCCACTCTTTGCTTGTTAGTCTATACTAGGCTTTGAAAAACTTTAATATGTAGCCTTAACTTTTGTGCCTGATGACTAGATATTTTTTTTTTGGTGGTACTAGGGCCTTGCACTTGCTAGGCAGGTGCTTTACCACTTGAGTCTTGCCACCAGCCCCCTTTTGCCTCATGTCATAGGGTTTTGCTTTTTGCCTGTCAGCCTTGGACCAGAACCCTCCTACCTATGGCCTCCTGTCTAGCTGTGATTGATCACAGGCACACAGTATGTGCCACCATGCCTGGCTTATTGATTAAGATGAGGTCTCCCAATCCCCGCCCCCCCCCATTTGGCCTTGAACTGCAGTCTTCCTAATCTCTGCCTCATCGGTAGCTGGGATAATAAGCATGAGAACCTACACCTGGCCAGTCCGACGACTCTGGAGTTTTGAAGGCTGTTGTTGAATTGGCACATACAGGAGCAGGGCAGAATCACAAGCTGCTGGAGGATGGAGCTCAGTGGTAGAGTGCTTGCTTAGCATGCAAGAGGCCTTGGGTTTGATCCCTAGCACTGCAGAAACAAAAACATAACAAGATTTAAAAAAAAAGGAATGAAATATGACAGCTTGTCACAGTCACTCAAGCTCTAGAAAATGCTTCTGTAGAGGAGCTACTGAGCTATTATCTGCAGAATACATTTTTTCCTGATAAATGACTGATTTCCTTCAATTTAAAAAATCCTGCTAGCAGAGAAGAGTCAGTTAAATTTTTTGAGTAGAAGAATGATGTGATTAAAACTGTGGTTGAGGACTACTTCCATCATAATAGATTGGATAGATGGCAGGACAGGGAGAAAACACAGATAGCTGTTCAACAATACGAATTCTATTTTAAGGAGAAGTGCCACTGTGGCCAGGTCTGAGAAGGCTTCATGGGTGTGTGTATGGGTTGGGGCATTGAATAGAAATTGATCTGAGCCCCAAAGGTTGCAAAGGATATTTGGAGGAGGGTGAGAGTCAGTCCAGGGTGGGAGACATTTGTGAATTTGATCTGGCCACATTAAAAATAAATAAAAAGTTAAACATCTTATTCCAAATACTCCCTTCTGCCATCATTATCCAGGTCTTCACCATTCACATTTTGCTCAATTGTTACTTCTACTGCATTCCATTGTATGTGAAATCTGCACTCTGTGCCAGGGCCTTGAGGAATTGAACAATAGGCCAGTCTCTTCTCTCCTCTCAGCTATTCAATTCCCCAGTTCCAGCCCAGGCGCCACCACCTGTCCCACCTGTCCCTCCAGGTTCCTCCCTTCCTCCCTTTCTTCTGTGGAAAGAAACCCTGGCCTTCTTCCTCCAGTCTTGTGTGCTCCTATCACAGTGGATGGTCTCCGAAGACCCTGATCGAGAAGATCTTAGGTCCTTCTATTTCTCAAACAAAGAATTAGAGACACAGATTGAAAAGTAATAGCAAAGTTTTATTGGAAGGGAAAGGAAAATATAGGAGGAGGAAACACCACAGAAGAGAGTGGTGGGCTCTGGCCAGATGGTACAGAAGTGCTGATCTTCATTCAAAGGGCAATTTATAAGTTGTGAGGGCAAACGATGAGAAAAATTTAGGTGTTTTTTGCAGGATGGACTAGGATGATTGACAGGTTTGACTGACAAGGTCTTGTTATATAACACGGGATGTTCTACATATGCACTTCTGCTCATTCCCAGGTTTTTAATTGTATGCATGAGATGTGGACCAATATTCATAAGGTCTTAGTAGAGAGCTTACTAGAGAAGTCAAATTGAGGGGAGATTTTCCTTTATGGAGCATGAACCATTTTTGGCTTAGAACTGGCCAAGGGACTCACTTGTCTTTTTGGGGATTTACAACTGCAATCCTGACCATGAAATGACCATTAGAAGGGATGTTCAAGGATGTACTGGGCAGGGACAAGGAGGAGTTCAGCACTGTGTGACCTTTTGCTAATGGGAGTCGAGTCCTATGGTGAATTTTTTCTTTCCCTGTTACCAACTTGCCTTACTCCCATTGGAAGAGCACTTTAGTGAGCATAAGGCACGTGGAGAGGCACCCCCAGCATTCTGCACCCTCCTGCCCCCAGCCTACTGTTATGGAGGAATGGAAGATTTTGGTAGGGTGCTTGTCTTTGTGTTACTTAAATAGAAAACATGATCCCCGACTTTAAGAGGTTTGCGATCTCACTATCACAAGACCAAAGGAAGAAGGCAGCACAGGGCTCAAATCTTCCCCATCAGTGTGGTAGGGGTGGTGTCTGAGTTGGAGGGAAAAGATGAGCTGGGTTGTTGCAGGGCTCAGAGAAAAGCCTCGGGGAGAGACATAGGGAACTTTTTGAGATGTTCTGTGCATTAAGCAATGCAAGTTCCTTATTCTATCTCCCCAGGTGATCTACACTAATTATTTGGTGCAAATGGATTAATTAATTAGTTTATTTATTCTTTCATTTTTTGTTGTGCTGGAGGTCAAACCCAAGACCTTGCCACATGCTAGGAGACTACTCTATTACTGAACTACATCCCCAGCTACTTTTTTTTTTGGTGGGGGGGAGGGTTTATGGGGATTTGAACTCAGTGCCTCACACTTGCTAGGCACTCTATTACTTGAATCTCACCCTCAATTCTTTTTGCTTTAGCTATTTTTCAGATAGATTTTCATGCCTGTTTTTTCTTCTTTTTTTGGTCCAGGACTGGCCTCAGACCACAATCCTCCTATCCCTGCTTCCTTTGTAGCTGGTATTACAGGCATGAACCACCACGACCAGCGTGTCTGTTGAGATTGTGGTATTGCTAACTTTTTGCTCTGGTTGGCCTTGAACCACAATCCTGATCTCTGCCAACTGAGTAGCTAGAATTATATGCATGAGCCACAATGCCCAGCATCCTGAGCCTCTTAAATGGATATATATATATATATATATATTTTTTTTTATGGTGTCTGGGAAGATTGTTCAGTCCTGTTTGTGGTGAAGGAATAAAGACTGCTCCCTGTGAGGATGGACATAGGGACTTTCTTATCCTTCTGCTTCCTTTTGGCCTTTCATGATAGGACACAGGCCAGATGCTCAATAAATACTTTTGCTTCGAGTGTAGTTTTTCAACTTCCCTTTGAGGCCCACAATTTTAATCCCTGCTTTCTAGATAGGAAAAATGGGGCCCTGAAGCACTATACATCTGCTGCCCAGATTCTTGGACGTGGTACGATAGGTATTATAAGATCTATGGCAGATACTTCTACTTTACACATTATAACTGAAAGCACATGGAACCTGGGACCACAGGAGAAGCTGGGTTCATAACACAAGGGACTGGGGACAGACTCCTGGGTCTTTCTTGGATGGGTTCAAATCCAAGAACTTACCTTAATTCAGAATGACCAAAGCAGAAGACTGTTGGTTGCCAATCCATTTTGAGCCACACTGGAAACCCTGAGGGATGTGGAGGGAGGATGCAGCTTACCCTCAAGGCTTACTGTATTTCCTTAACACACTTGAGGGGGTGTGCCATTCCCCATCTGTCCCCCCAGGGGCTCTAGGATCTAATGAAAAGTTGAGGAAAGCAGGAAGTAAAAGAGAGGAAATGGAAAGGGAGGGCAGGCAATAGAGGATGTCCAGAGGAAAACAAGGAGAGTAGGAGCCACAGACTTCATTTCTTCTCAGCCTCCCTGCCTCACTCTTAACTGAGGCACACTCAGCCATGAACAGGAGGATTTTCCTAGCTACTAGTGGCAAGGAGCATGAGACAGTGAACAGTCACGGTACAAAGTTCAGTGATAATACAAAGCACCTTTACTATTGAATTCTGAGAAAATTTCAAAAGTAAATTTCCTGGGCAAATTTTAGTTTATCTTTCATGCTAGGAAAATGTCAGCTACTCTCTTCTAATTAGCATTACTAAAAGCCATGGTGAGAGGAGAGTTAAGGCTTTCATTTCTTGTTGCTTTTGTATCTGGAGTGGCCATAGTCAATGTCTGCATAGCTTTCATTCTTGGTGTTCTCTCTGACATTAAGAAAGTCTCTTTCTCTACGGAATGAGTGTCATTTTGTTAAAACTGAGTAATTCTTTGCAACTAAGGTGCATTTTATGAAAGGGTTCTGGTGGTGCACATAGCCATCCCACAATGCAGTTCTCCACTAGAAGCCATTTTTATTTCCTGGGGCTATTGACTGGCTTACGATAAAGACAATTAAGCCCTCCTTTTTCCTTGGGAGAAAATTGCCCTCAGAGGAGCATAGATAGTAGGAAGAGACAACAAGATCCTCCTGCTTGGTACCAAGCGCCCGTTTAGAGCTTAGTTTGTCTGGTTAACCTGGGGAATTGTGAGACGCTCTAGGAACTGTGCCTGAGAGTTCAGTGGTACTTTGAAATGTTCAGGGTTGTTGCCCAGAAATTGGTTCTTCCCAGAGTGGGTGATCTATTCATGCAACAGCCCTGCTTGGGCCTGCAGGTACTTCCTTAAGACAGATGAGGGCTCACTCTGAATCTAAGGCAGGGTTTCTCAGTGAGGACGCTTGACATTTTGGACTGATAATTGTGCTGTAGCAGAGCTGTCCTGTCAGTGGAGGACATTTAGTAGCATCTCTGGCCTTTACCCACTAGATGCCAGCAGCCTCCTCCAAGTGTGACAACCCTAAGTGCCTGGAGACATTGCCAAATTTCAACTGTGGGAACATAGGACCCCTGTTGAAAACCACAGACCTAAAGCACACTCAGTTGTTCTAGTGCAGTTGTAGAAGGCCTTGAATATGTTTCTTCAAAGGGATGCACTGTCTGATGAAGCCACTAGAGGTGAGTGAGGCTGCTAATTTGAGCTGCTTCATAAGGCTGTCACTGAGTGACCAGGCAGAAACTGGGGGAGAAGGGGGTCCCTTTGGGAACTTGATGGAACCATTGATAAGAACAAATTCTGGAATTCTAAGAGCTTTCAGGAAGCAGCCACCAGGAAGAACACCCCAGGAGCTGTGAAGACCCTGTAGTAGTAGGTGACTGTCAAGTGATGGGCTCTGTCACCCAGGGTGAGGCATCCTTCTGTGAGGAGATGTCAATCATCCTCTTCTGACTGCTTCATGTGCTGCCCTCAGTGCAGAGAGAAGAGAAGTTATTGGTCTTTATTTTTTCATAAAGGGGAGATAGCATTCAGTTCAATAAGCATTTATTTCATGTATACTATTTACTAGATCCTGTGTCTGGTTATGGGGATATTGGTAGATTGCATACATGGCCACTTCTATGGTTTGGATAAAGCAACCCTAAGGCCCATTTGTTGAAGGGTTGGTCTCCAGGGTAGTATTATTAGGAGGTGGTGGAACTTTTAAAAGGTGTGGCTTAGTAGAAGGAAGTTAGGTCACTGGAAGTGTGCCCTTGAAGAGATAGTGGGACCCTACTCCTTCTTCTCTCTGTCTTTGCTTCCTGGCTGCCAGAAGGTAAATGTCTTCCTTTCCCATGTACTTCTGCCATGATGTACTGCTTTGTCACAGGCTCCAAAGCAATGGGGTCTACTAGCCATGGTGGACTGGAACCTCCAAAACTGTAAGCCAAAAATAAACTTCTTTGTTTTTTTAAAGTTTATTATCTCAGATATTTTGTTACAGTAATGGAATGTTCACTAGCACAGACACAAATTATTTATCAGGCCTTTAGGTAGTTCCTTTCCACACTGGCTCTGGGCATAGCCATGTGATTTGCTTTGGCCAATGGGTCAATAGCAAATGAGACACAAGCATAGACCTGAAAAGCTCTTGCTTATTGGAAGCTTATCTACTCTCGAGGCTCTTGGAACCCCTATGTAACTGGCATGTGAATGACAATACACTTGTGGCCTCCTGTTGCCCCAACTGACAGCCAGCCAACTTTCAGAACCTACAACACCTCATTGGCCAGCAAGTAACTGACATAGCTTGCTAAGTAGAGCAGAAGGACAGCAAAAGAAAGGCCCAACCCAACTTGTCAACCTACACAATTGTGAGTGGCATAGCTGGTTGTAGATTTTAGGTCACTAAGTTTTAGGGACGTTTGTTATATAGCAAAGGCTAACAGAAACACAGATGGATTAAGATATAATCCTTGCCTTTGGGACCCCACTATCAATAGACCAATAATTTGCTCCCAAGGAAGACTGCTTGTGTAATTAGACCCTCAGAGTCATACTAGACAGTGACATTCCCTCCCCTGCTGGAAAACTAATTAAAAGCTTGAACTTAGAAACCAAAGTGCTTGTGTTCAAATTCCAACTTCATTACTTAATAGCAGTGTAACTCTGGGTAGGTTGTTTGATCTTTGTGTTTTCTTTCTTTTTTTTTTTTGTGGTACTGGGTTTGAATTTGGGGCCTTTTGAGCCACTCCACCAGTTCAATTTTTTGTTGTAGGGTTTTCGAGATAGGGTCTTGCCAACTATTTGCCTGGGCTGGCTTTGAATTGCGATCCTCCTGATCTCTGCCTCTTGAGTAGCTAGGATTACAGGCATGAGCCACAAGTGCCTGGCTTTTCTATTTCTTCAGAAAGGATTTATAACAGGACTTACCGCATAGAGTCATTAAGGGGATAAATATACACACAATCTTAGTGCTCACTACTTTGTGTTTTGGAAGTATTAGCAATATAGTTGGTCTAAAATAGAATCAGCATTAAAATTTCTCTTTTTGAACATTATTTCCTCAATAGAATAGAAATATATGTACTTTGTGGAAAATTGAAGAAAAAAGAGGAAAACTATAAAGAAGAGAACAAATATCAGCCTTAGAATTTGCCAGCCTTCGCAATAACACATTTTATCTTAAGTCAAGCTACTATGATCAGCTGTTGGAGAAAGGTCATGCAAGATGCTCGGGGAATAAACAGATCAAGGGCATAGGCTGGTGAAGCCCTCTGAGTAGCCTTCACTGTGTGTATGTCTCTCCAGGTGGATTGAAGGGGATCAAGTAATTTCTTATCCTGTAGTGATTGGGGTGTAATTTGCAGGTCCCAATGGACTAAATGAAACATTGGGGAAAAGTACAAAAGAAAGCCAGCAATAAAGTCAATGACTTGCAAATCTGGACCCATGGAGCACTGTTAACTAAAGAACATGTTCTTCACAATTTTTTTTTGGCAGTACTAGAGTTTGAATTTAGGGCCTCACAAGGTGCTCTACTGCTTGAGCCACTTCGCCAGCCCCCCTTCCTTTTTAAACTTTTTTTTGTACTGGGGGTACATTGTGACATTTAACAAAAGTGCTTACAGTATATCATAGTTGAAGTCACCTCCTCCATCATCCTCCTTTATCCATCCTCCCCCCATTCCTGGAATAGTTTCAACAGGTCTCATTGTTCCATTTTCATACATGAGTACATAATATTCCACCATATTCACCCTCCTACACCCTTTGCTTATATCCTCCCCCTCCCACTGGTGCCAACCCCCTCTAGAACCAACCTGTTCTCTGTTCAACAAAAAAAGACATTTTTGTTTGTATAAGCTGCGCAGGAGTTTCACTGTGACACTTCCATGTATATGTGTACTATAACCTGAATTGGTTCATCCCCTCCATTTTTCTCCTTTCTACCTTAGTCTCCTTCTTACGGTGGTTTCAACAGGTTTAAAAATTCTGTATTCATTCTTGTATAGGAAGTACATCAATCATATTCACCTTCTTAACTTCCTTCTTTTACCCTCCTTTTCCTGTTAGTGACCACCCCTTAGCCTGTTTTTCATGATATTGCTTGTATTTGTACTGTGTTTATGTTCCACATATGAGAGAAAACATGTGGCCTTTGGCCTTCTGAACCCCAGCCTTTTTTTGTGTTGGGATATCTGACATAGGGTCTGAAGAACTGTTTGCCTGGACTGGCCTTCAATCACGATCCTCCTGATGTCTGCCTCCTGAATAGCCAAGATTACAGGTGTGAGCCACTGGTGTCCCTGCACATTTTTAAATTGTTTTAAAATTTAAAAAATTTTTAGTGGTACTGGGGTTTGAACTCAGGGTTTCACGTTTACTAGGCAGGTGCTCTCACCTCTTGAGACACTTAATTTTTAAAGATAGTGTTATTTTAATTGACGAACCATAATTTGTACACAGTTACAGGGTACAAGGAGATGTTTTGATATATGTACCTAATGTGGAATGGTTACACCACGTTAATTAACATATCTATCACCTCACTTATCACTTTTTTTGTGGTGATGTAATCAAGGGAAAATCTAAATAATCTTCTAGCTCCACTTGCTTTTAGTTGCTTTTAAAAATCACTAATTTTGGAAGTCATGCTGGTGAATAATATGTCATGAATCTCTCAGTAGCTTTGCTGTAGATGGCACCTGTGACTAAAACCACCCGATGGATTAAAACTGTCCTATGAAAAGTCCTCTTTCATTATCCTGTCTGGTGAAAGTTGCCTTTCTGGTACCTTCCCCTGTTCTCAGGGGGACAGTTGCCTTTCACGGTCTACCTCTGTTCCCTAGTGAATGATGCCTTTTGTATTCCAGTATTCCAATGATTAACTGCAGGATTAACTATTCCTGGGAAAGGAACTAAAAAGACAAGAGCCATAAGACCTTCTAATCAGTAACTTTTAGATTTACAGAACTCAGAACATCTGGTGACCTACAGATAACAGAAGCTTGTGCGTCAGAAAAGCAAATCACCGGAAATTTATGACTGCCCTGGTGCCCACAGATCTGACATGCCTCCCTACAACTCCTTATAGGAGCCTCCTGCCTGAAATCCCTAAAAGCAAGATGGCTCTGTTGGTGATCCGCCATCTTTGGTTTGCTGGCTTTCCAGAGAAATCTTTTTCCTTGCTACAACTTGTCCTTGAATCATTTTTTTTCCAGTGATGATCATCAAATGTGGGTTTATGGTTACAGTGAGACATTTGAAATTTCTTCTTAGTTTGAAATGTACAATACATTATTATTGACTGTAGTCACCCTGCTGGGCAATTGATCTCAAAACAAATTTCTGGAACATTTTACCCTTTGACCAATAGTTCCCCTTCACATCAGCCCAGCCTATGGTAACTGTGTTAGACTTATCATTGCTGTGACAGATACTTGAGAGAAATAGTTTAAAAGAGGGAAGATTTATTTTGGCTCATGGTTTCAGAGGTTTTAGTCTTGGATGTCTTGAAAGAACTTCGTCCTTCCCACCATAGGGATATTGGCTGGGTTCAGGACACATTGCTAACGCCCTCTAGAGGGGAGAAGGATTAGAGCTGCTCACCTCATGGCAGCAAAAAAGCAGACAGGGAGAGACAGGAAGACCCCAGAACAAGATAGATCCAAGAACATGTCCACAGCTAGGCTCTACCTCAGCGAGTTTCCACCACTTCCTAATGCTGTCAAATTATGACTCCCCCAGTGGATTAGTCCACTGATGAAGGCAGAGCCCTCGTGATCCAGTCACTTCCCCCAAGTCCCACTTCTACACATTGTATTGGGGATCACGAGTTCTTTGGTGGGGGGACACTTCAGATTCAATCCATAATAGTAATATTACTTGACTCTCTACTTCTGTGAGCTCAGCTCTTTTAGATTCCACCTATAAGTGACATCACGTGGTATTTGTGTTTCTGTGTCTGGCTTATTCCACTTACGTCCTTTAGGTTCAACATTGTCAAAAATGACAGAATTTCCTTTTTTTAAATGACTGAGTTATATTCCATTATGTGTATCCATCTGTCTACCTACCTATCTATCCTCTATCTATGTACCTGTCTGTCTGTCTGTCTATCTATCCATCTATCTCATGCTTTTTTCCCCCATTCATCCATTGATGGAAACCTAGGTTGATTCCATACCTTAGCTATTTTGAATGATGCCAGAATGAACACGAGAGTACAGATTTCCTTTTGTATAGTGTGTAGCCAGAAGAGAGACTGCTGGATCATATAGAAATTTTATTTTTTTACTTTTTAAGGAAACTCCATACTGCTTTCCTTAATGGCTATCCTAATTTACATTCTCACCAACAATGCATAAGAATTCTCTTTTCTCACCAACACTTGCTATCTTTCATTGTGTTGATAAGAGTCAGTGAAAGAACACATTCTTATCATTGCCACCTGTCTTGAAGCTCAAGGATGCTCGCTAAGTTTGAAAGGGCAGTTGTTATTTGACTGACTTTTGGAGAAGTAGAAGGTGAATTTTATTTTTTAAATTTATTTATTTATCCATTTATTTTTGTGGTACTGGGGCTTGAACTCAGGGCCTACACCTAGAGCCCACTCCACCAGCTTTTTTAATTTGTGATGAGGTTTTTCAAGATAGGGTCTCATGACCATTTGTCTGGGCTTGTTTCAAACTGTGATCCTACTGATCTCTGTCTCCTGAGTAGCTAGGATTACAGGCGTGAGCCACTGGCCCTCAGCTAGAAGGTGCATTTTAGAATGATACAATAGTTCATCAAGGTCACGCAGGTAGTGACTAGTGGGGCTGGACTCATGTCCAGGGCCACTGACCTAAAAGTCAGTGGTCTTTTGTGGCTGGCATCTTTTATTTTTGAGGTTCATCTACTCCATAGCATGTATCTATACTTTGTTCCTTCATATGGTGTTGCATTGAATGGATATATCACACTTTTGTTTATCTACAGACATTTGGGTTGCTTTTACAAACCTTGTAAAGGTATGTTTTCCTTTTGGTGGGACTGGGGTTTGAACTCAGGACTTTGTGCTTGCTAGGCAGGCCCTCTACCACTTGAGATACGCTTCTAACTCCCCAAGTATTTCTTATGTGAAAACTCAACATGTATAATGACTGGGAAAAGAGAGTTCCACTTTTGAATAGCTAGAAGTTAAATATGTCTGTAGCATGGGTCTTGTGAGAAGGTGGAAGAGGTAGGCTTGGTCATGACCTTGTCTAATACAGCGACCCCCAACCACATGGGGCTATGGAACACGTGAACCATGGTTGGTGCAATTTGAGATGTACTGCAAGGGAAAACGCACACCAGGTTTCAGACAATATGAGCAGCAGAATGTGAAGCATCTCATTAATCATTTTGAAATGACCTATTACAAGTTGAGGTGGTATTTGGATATTTTGTCTAAAATAGAATATGGTTTTCAAATTAATTCTACTTTTTTTCTTCGGTGATTTGAACTCAGGGATCATGCTTGCAAAGCAGGCGCTCTACCATTTGAGCCATACCTCCAGACCATTTTGCTCTGCTTATTTTTGGAGATGGGGTCTTGAGAACTATTTGCCAGGGCTGGCCTCAAATTGCAATCCTCCTGATGAGCTCAGCCTTCCAAGTAGCTAGGACTACAGGTGTGAGCCACCAGCATCTAGCATACTTTTTTAAATGAAAAATGTGGCTACTATAACATTTAGATCAATGCATGTGGCTTCCAGTACATTTCTACTGCATAATACTATTTTAGAACCTTGACCATCAGAAATTTGGACCTTGATATGTAGAGAAATGGGAAGGCACTGATGGGTTTTAAGCGCAGGGAAATTATACCACTTACAAAGAGTTTACTTTGGACATAGTGTGGAAGAATGAATCAGATGGGACAAAGTATACTGTTAAGAAACAGGGTATTGCTGGTGGAGTGGCTTAAGTGATAGAGCGCCTGCCTAGCAAGCCTAGCAAGTGTGAAGTCTGAGTTCAAACCCCAGTACCACCAAAAAACCCAAACAAATAAACAAACAAGCAAACAAAAAAACCCCCAAAAACCTTTGTCTTAAGCCAGGTGCTGGTGGCTCACACCTGTAATCCTAGCTACTCAGGAGGCAGAGATCAGGAGGATCACAGTTTGAAGCCAGCCCTGGGCAAATAGTTTGTGAGACCCTATCTCAAAAATACCCTTCGCTTACAATTCTGGTTCTTCTGTCTGGAATGTGGAGACCCGAGGTTACCTGGATCACACACACTTGCTCAGGGAAGAGCCACTTAAAAGGCAACTCATACTGTGCTAAGTGTAGCACTAGACCTGGACTGAAGGAAACTACTGGAGAGTTTGAGCACAGGAGTGATGGCCATCAAGTTACTGAACATCAATTAGATGACATCTGCTGCATTGAGGATAGACTGAAGGGACTCAGGTGAGGAATGAAGTCCTGTTTATTTAAACAACTCTATTGTTAGGAATTTTCATGGTTTCTAACTTTCTCTAATTTTAAACAAGAGTAACCAATGGTTGTTCAAAATTTTATTGCATTCTTCATTTATTTTCTTAAGATAAATTCTATGAAAAGTTTAAGTCCTGGTCAAGAGGCCATCAGTTACCATGGCTTTTAGTGTATATTGCCAAATCGCATTCCAAAAAGTTGGATCCACCTGTATTACTACCAGCTGTATATGAGTGCCTGGTTACACATAAAAAACCCAGACATAAATCCACACAGTTATAGCCAACTGATTTTTGACAAAGGAGCCCAAAACATATGGTGGAGAAAAGAGAGTCTTTTCAACAAATGGTGCTCAGAAAACTGGATATCCACATGTAGCAGACTGAAATTATATACCTGTCTTTCACCCTGTACCAATATCAATTCCAGGTAGATCAAAGACCTTAATACAAGGCCTGAAACTTCGAAACTATTGCAGGAAAGAATAAGGAATACACTGGAACACATAGGCGTAGGCAATAACTTCCTAAATAGAACTCCAATGGCTCAACAATTAAGAGAAAGGACTGACAAATACTACTACATGAAACTAAAAAGCTTCTGCACAGCAGAGGAAATGGTCACCAGACTGAAGAGGAAGTCTACAGAATGGGAGAGAATCTTGCCCAAAGCTATTCATCTGATAAGGGACTAACAACCAGAATTTACACGGAGCTCAAAAACCTAAACTCCCAAAGAATCATCACCCCAGTGAAGAAATGGGTACACAAATTGAATAAGCAATTCTCAAAGGAAGGGGTACAAATGGCCAGTAAATACACGAAGAAGTGTTCAACTTCCCTGGCTCTAAAAGAAAGGCAAATCAAAACTATACTTGTTGGGTGCTTGTGGCTCATGCCTGTATTCCTAGGTACTTCGCGGGCAGAGATCAGGAGGATCATAGTTCAAAGCCAGCCCAGGCAAATAGTTTGTGAGACCCTATCTCAAAAATACCCATCACACACATACAAAATGGGCTGGTGGAGTGGCTCAAGTGGTAGAATGCTTGCAAGCATGAGGTCCTGAGTTCAAATCCCCATACCTCTAAAACAACAACCACTAAAACAAAACAAAACAACCCAAATGACAACAACAAAAAACTACACTAAGATTTCATTTCTACCCAGTTAGAATGGCTACCTTCAAGAACACAAACAACAAATGTTGGTGGGGATGTGGTGAAACAGGATCCCTTATACACTGTCAGTGAAAATGTAAATTAGTACAACCATTATGGAAAGCAGTATGGAGACTCCTTACCACTTGTGGGTATGTACCCAAAGGAATGTAAGTCAGGATACAATAGAGACACTTGCACACCATTGCTTATTGCAGCATCATTCACACAATAGCCAAAATATGGAAACAGCCCAGATGCCTATGACTGATGAATAGATTAAGAAAATGTGGTACATATACACAATGGAGTACTACGCAGCCACAAAGAAGAATGAAATTATGTTGTTTGCAGGTAAATGTGTGGAACTGGAGGACATCATGTTAAGTGAAGTAAGTCAGGGTCAGAAAGACAAAGGCCACATGTTTTATGTCATATGTGGAAGATAGATCCGCAGATAAACATACACAAAAATAAGCATCATCATATACAAACCCATGTGTAGTGGAACTAGTCCACAGAACTCAGAGGAGGCGGGAAAGGAAAAGAGAATGACAGTCACCAATATCGAAATGCATTACATCAGTGCAGGCAGAGGACATCGCCATAGGGACTGAACGCTGCTGAATGATGGGGTGGGAGGTAAGGGGATAAGGCAGAGTAGCAGAGGGAGCTGAACTGACCAAAGTAAAGCAAACTCACAGCAGGGCTACATCGAGAACCCCTTTGAACACTGACTTTGGAATTAAAAATGAAAGACGGGACTGTAAAATAGGTTCTGTGAGAGGGTGGGTACTTGTGGGAGGGGGAGGGGGAGTAGAGGAGATGAAGGAGGGTGAATATGGTCAGTAGACTTTATATGCATATATGAAATAGAACAATGAAACTTTTATAAGTTTTAAGTGGGGGAGGATGAGGGAGGGAGATGGTGGGGTAAACCTAACCAATGTACAATGTAAGCATATTCGGAAATGTCACACTGAATTCTGTACAATTTATGTATGCTAGTAAAAATGCTTTGAGAAAAAAAAAAGAGGGCTTCCTTCTACTTCTGCCAGCCCTTGGCAATATTCGTCTTTCTTAACTTTTTTTTCTTTTGGATTGAACCCAGGGACTTGCATATGCTTAGGCAAGCGATCTGCCACTGAACTGTACTCCCGACCCTTGTGTTTTTAAGGACAGGTTCTCACTATGTCGACCAAGAGTTCCAAGAGTGCCCTTATAATAATTCTTATATTAGTTAGCCCAATTTTTCTTCACAAAACATCTCTCCTCATTGTTCTCTAGTTCATATACTCCATTAAACTCAAGTGAATTACATAGTCCATCATTTCTGGTTCATGCTGACATTTATTAAGGTTTTCCTATTCGTAAAGGTGGGAGGATCTTGTGAGATTGGTACATTATTAGATTTCTACTTCCTTTTAATATTTTTAAAAGGAATGAAATGAAATAAGTGTAGGAAAAGAAGTTCTGAGTATTTTTGAACTTGTTGGATATTGAATTTTTGTTGAATTCCTCATCAAGAATCTTAGAATTGCTGAAACAGTAAAGAAAACTGTTAACCTAATTATATAGCCTAATTAGGAAGTTGGCCTAAGGATGGGACAGAGTAGGAGTGTGTGTGTGTGTGTGTGTGCGTGTATGTGAATTTTTTGGATATATTTCAAGACTGGCATTAATCCTTGAATTCTTCAGATGGAGGCCTTGTTGAATTTTTTTTTCAATCTGAGAAGCCTTAATAAGCAATCTAGACTTCTTTGTTGGGAGAAAAAACACAAAGACAAACAAATAATTGTCACTTATCAATATGCATGCATACATTTAAGTCTTATTTCATTGTTCTGTGGAGAGTAACTGGATGAAATTAATTTTAAGATAATATCAATCAGGCCTATGAAAGGTTAAATTAAACTGAGCAGTGCTACTGCAGTTTGATTATGCTTTCATCTTTTTGGGTTAGTCAACTAATACAGATTGAAGTCCTATTTTTATACATCTGTATAGGTCACTCTAAGTGGTTTGTTGAAAATTTTTTCCCTCATGAATAATTTCCCTCCAAAGATAACCTTTCTCCTCCATGGGCATAGCAGAAGTATTTAGGCAGACGTAACAAGGAAAACGGATCATAGTTTGTAACATACAGAGTTGTAAAATAGAATCATGCTTCTGTACTCTGCGGCTGCTATTTTCTTTTCCCCAATGTGGAGGTTTAGAAGAGGGTTGACCTGCTGTTGTAGTTGTGATGAGAGGAGGGGACATTAATCTCGCATAAAAGGGGAGGAGGAGAAGATGATGGATACCCATAGTAAGGTTTAGTGCCAGGCAAGAACCAAAAAAATATTTCTGTCACAAACTTGCCCCAGGGGTTTCACATTTCTGGTTTTGGCTGTCGTCAATTCTTAACTGGCCCTTATTCATTCTTCTAGAAATTTCTTCCTCCCTCCTAAAATTCTCCAGCCTTGCATCTCACGCCACTAATCTATCACCTTCTACTCTTTCTTGTTGCAGCCATCTCTGGAGTCCTGGGTCACTCTTCTTCCTTGGAAAAAGTATATCTTCAGGTTTCCTATCATTCTTTCCAGTACCACTCCTGCATGATTCTTGGTGGTTTAAATGTAGCTGGTTCTCATTATGTGTGATAGCTATGTTTTTAAACTTGTTGTGGATACTGAATTGCAAAGAACTGAAGCATTGCGCTGAGGGAAAATGCAGGGTTAGTCTAGGTCTTTCTCTTTGCCCAATACACTGTTTCCTTCATAAATATTCACAGGTCTCTTTGGCACAGGATAGGAGGAGGATTCCCAGCGTATTTTTTGTGAAGAAATTTTAGGATGCTTTTTCAAGGTCCTCTTTATTTCCCCTTCATATGGGACTCAGAGTCTGTGAACTCTGTCAGCAAGGAAAGTGAGCTCCAGACTCTCCACATGAGGAGAAACTGTCTCATCAACAGGAGGAAGGATGGCTTGAGCTGAAAATGGAAGTTTGGTAGAGTTTGGGGATTTCGGTGTCTGAATCCTTGATATCCTCTCACTTAAAATCACTTCTATTCTCTGGTTTAGTTCTTTCTTTCTTGATGTCTTACCTTTCATATAAGGGTCTTGATGAGGCTGTGAATCAATTGACGTGACAAATTAGCCCCTCATCAAAGTAGAGTTTTAGGGCTGATAGCATGACTTAAGTGGTAGAGTGCTCAAAGCCCTGAGTTCAAACCCCACTACCATCAAGGCAGGGTTTTGATTTTGAGGAGGCTTCTACTGCTAGTACAAAAACCAAGACACTCTTTTTAGCACAGAACTAGAAAGTCCCTAGTTTCAATTTTTGCTTTCAGCTAAGAACTAGGGATTGGAGTGTGCCATTTGCTTTGTTTGAGCTTTTTCAGTTATAGCCACCGCAATCTGCAGTCCTGGATTCAGCTGCTATTATATGTAGGACTGCCAATGCGGTCTCCCAAGGCCTGCTTTCAAACAGGCACTGTATGAATTATTGTTTGACTAGTTGCTTTTCCACTTTGGACCAGGGGGTGCTGGACTTCCATCCCTGAATGTCACAGCCCTCACCCCAATCGAGTTACATCTTCAGTCTAGATCTCCTTAATTCTAGAAGATCTGCTGCCTGAAGCTCCCTTCCGATAAGAATTTCAGATCCGATTAGGGTTCATGACACAAACCAACTCTGTTTATCTTAAGCAGAAAAGGAATTGATTGGTAGGCTATCAAGGATCTCATGGGACTGATGGGAAAGCAATTGAACCAGACTCAGAGAATGGACCGAAATTAAAGAATTCTGTGGTCCCTCTGGGTAGGAGGAATGACAGAAAACGTCACAAGCCATTCTTTTGGGTTCCACTGCTCTTCTCACTGGGCACTGAATGCAGTTGTGAGGAGATTCCAAGCTTCTTTCTTGGCATTCTGACGGGTGGAGCTTGGGTCACACGCACAACCTTCCTAGAGGCCTGGGTCCAGGGAAAGCAAGTGCTTGGTCTTTGGCTTCTGTGGGGAAGAGGCCCTTCCTGCACCAAGGTTCAAACAGTGACAGATTCTTCACATTTATAATGTACACATGTATTATGACACTGGGATCACGACTGGGAGTAAAGGCTTACCAGACCCTGGCCTGCCTGTGAGAACATCGCAGAGGACTGCAGAGTCTCATTTCTTTGGAAACTGCAGTGTCATTAAATGTGGAATGTTGCACCTGATTGGTTAACTGTGGGACTGCTGCTGGGCTGAGGTCACTGGAGGGCAGCGCACAAGTTTTGGGCCTCTGTCACTGGAACCATATAAAAGATTGATGAGAAGTTATGATTATGGCTTCTCTGAGTCAAGAAGACCCATGGGCACCTTGGATGTCATTCTGTGATAACCTTACATTTCTTATAGGGATGTGAGGCAAACGAAGCAATGTACTTGGGTAACTACTGGCATTGTATTAGTTTTTTGTCATTGTCACCAGTCACCACAAACTTAGTGACTTGAGACAACGTAAATGTATTACTTCATGGCCCTGTATGACTGAAGTCTAACATCAACGTTCTTGAGATAGCATCTCACCAGGGCTGTGATGCTTTCTGCAGTCTCTAGGGAAGAATCTGCTCCCTTACATTTTCCAGCTTCTAGAAGCTTCCTGCATTCTTTGGCTCGTGGCCCCTCCCTGCGTCTTCACAGCCAGCAAGGATGGATTGGGTCCTTCTCACATTGCATCTGCCCTCATCTTCTGCCTCCCTCATCCACTTTTAAAGACCCTTGTGATTACTTTAGGTCCATCTAGAAAATCCAGAAGAATCATTCTCTCCATTTTAAGGTGAGCTGATTCATCAACTTCAATTTTACCTGCAACCTTAATTCCTTTTTGCCGCATAATTTAACATATTCACAGGTTCTGAGGATTAGGGGATGGACATTTTTGGAAGACCAAAGATTCTGCCTACCACAGGCATCCTGAAGAAATGAAGATGTGCATGTTATTTCCTGTTCTCTGTCCTATAAAACCAAGTAAATGGAGATTAAAGCCTGTAGTGTGTCTTTTTTTGTTTTTGGCAGTACTGGGATTTGAACTCAGGGCTTTGTGCTTCCTAGGCAGGTGCTCTATAGCTTCAGCCACACCTCTAACACCTCCAACCTTTTTTGCTTCAGTTATTTCTCGGGTAGGGTGTTAAATTTTTGCCTGAGGCTGGCCTTGGGATAGCAATCCTCCTACCTAAAGTCTCCCTCCCGTGTAGCTGGGATCATAGGCACTTACCACAGCTCTGGCTTATTGATTGAGTTGGGGGTCTCGCTAACATATTGTTGGGCTGGCTTCCAACCACAATCCACCCAATCTTCACCTTCCAAGTAGCTGGGATTGCAGATGTGAGCCACTGTGCCTGGCCCTGTAGTGTGTCTTGAATTTGATTGCTAGCTTGAAGTTGCAACCACTGCCGTGCGTTAGAACACAGTTTTGAGAGGGTAGATTTTTTTTTTGGAGCATTTTCACGCTGTCAAGCACAAATTATTAGGTCTCTACATGGACTATTCTGAAAATGGACTAATTTTGTAATTGCATAGGTACTAGAATTTCTTTCCTTTCCCAACCCCTTCTCAGAAAACAATTTTAAGATAAGATGCTGGGTAGAGTCTGGGACTCTGTTAACGATCCCTATCTCTGAAGTTTTAGGACTTTTTTTGGTCAATGGAAAGATTTAAAAGCCACTGTTTTCTTTTAGAGAAAAAGTGTTAAAAATCCCTGTGACATAAATTTTAAATGAAACCAATATGTGAGGCTGAGCTGCTGTAAAATTAATTTTACCATCACATTCATTGTGTCTACTAGATCTTTGGCTCCAAATATGCTATCCTTGTAAAAATTTCATTTCAGCCATCAGAGTAATCAAAATGGCTTCAAAGACTTTCCTTGAATACTGAATTGAAATAAAATAATAAAATATACTATCAAATACCAGAGTCTGCAGAAGGAAGATACCAGATATGGGCAAGTTTTGCATTTTAAAAAGTCAATTTTATTAAATTCTTTACTTTGATATAACTTTGGAGTAACTATTCTTGAAATACAACAGTGTCAGAATAAATCAAGTGCATTTTCAATCCCAAATCAGATTTGTGACTGCTGCAAAATTAAACACACAAAATGCAGAAGAACGTCTCATTTATTTAAATTGTCTTTTGATGGCACAGTTTATGTCGTACAATGGTATTTTTATGTTGTATTGCATAGACAGAGAAACAAAATAATGGATACAAGTTTTATCTTTTAAAATTCTGACACCACAGGTTTGTATTTCTAAAAAAACCCCATAAGCTACAGAAGTCTGTAAGCTATGTGATCTTATTACTGTATTACAGAATGACAATATTGTTGAAGTTGGGATGGCAACAATAAGGACATGAAGAACAAATTTTGGAGGGAATTCACTCAGTAGTCAAATGGCTATGCAAAATATTGTTCAAAAGAAGTTGCTGTTTTAACACATTACCCAACTTAATCACAGTTAGAAACTAAAACAACTCAAGAACATAAGGCTAAACCTTTTTAGAGGCATTGTGGGGCTGAAAGTTCCTGCTTTGCTGCTGTGTATCACAGGAACAGGGATGGAGGTCTTTATTTTTCCCATGCCTTCTCTTGAACAAAAGCCTCTTTATTTATTTAATTAATTAATTTTTTATTTTGGAGGCAATGTCTTACTAAGAGGCCCAGGCTGGTTTTGAACTCACAATCATCTTGTCTTAGCCATCTGAGTACTGGGATTATAGGTGCACACCAGCACGCCAGGTGACAAAAGTCTCTTGACAACTTTCTTTATCTGACCCCAGTGTGCTACCTCTGACTGCTGCTGTATTTGCACCTCAGAGTTCCTTCCTGTTCTTGGTGGTCATCTATCTGTCCATCTTTCTATTCAATAACTTTTTTAAAAGCATCATTGTTATGGCTTAAATACATCTCCCAAAGCTCATATGCTTCTTAATTCAGGTTCTCAGGGATCTGTCCTTATGAATAGATTAATGCTATTATTGCAGGATGGGTTTTTTTTTATTGTGAGAGTAGAATCCTGGTAAAGGATGAGCTGCCCCCTCTCCCCAAACCCCAACCTCCTCTCTCTTTTCCTTCCTCCTTCTGCCATGGGATGACACAACAAAAAAGTTCTTGCCAGGTACGCGACCCTTGATCTTAGACTTCCCAGCCTCTAGAACTGTAAGAAATAAACCTCTGTTCTTTATAAACCACTTAGTTCCAGGTAGTCTGTTATAGTGACATACCATGGACTATGACCACTGCCTTTATAGGAAGTTAACTATTGAAGAATTGATAAAGTTGGGAATGATACCGAGCTCCATTACCTAAGAACTCAGACATAGGGAAAACTTCAGGGAAAATGAAAATCAGTTGACTCAGCAATTTGAAGGGCCCAGGACTGATGGCAAATCAGTCATTTTTGCTGACTACCTCTACGAAGGTCACTGTTAGTCACTCACAGGGTATTAAGAGAAAGCAGGCGATAAGCAAATTGCAGGTGGGGATCAGTCAACTAGAAGAAGGGTAAGAGTTCTGGGGAGGGAGAGGACAGGCTAGAAAGGGGCTAGACAAAGTTGTGGCGTGATCATCATTTTTATATGCCCACAATCTGTCAATTTGTTTTCTCAAATTTCTAGGATGTTCTATTGCTATGTAACCAGTGAAGGGCCCCGTCACTTCCCACTTCAATTTTTCTCTTGTATTTTTTCGGTACTGGGGTTTGAACTTAGGGCCTTGCTCTTGCTGGGCAGGTGCTCTACCACTTGAGTCACTCCACATCCCAAGTCTGGTTATTTTAACGAATGCAGACAGTCTTGATTCTAGAATGTACTTAATTTTTGTAGCATGCGTCTCAGTTCACCTCCAAATGAAATTCAGAGGCTGGTGACCTTACCAGTTATCCTCTTACACGTGTGATGTGCTGAGGACCATATTTTTTTCTGAAAAAACAGGGAGCTTTTTGTTACATGTATAATCCAAATGCAGTTGGGGTCCTATATGTCTTATTTTCTGAGCAGCATTGCTTTCAAAGAAACAGCCTTGTGACAAAACAAAATTGACAGTCATTTACATCTGTGCTCAATCTCTTGAAAAAAAATGCCAGTGGGAGAGTACATTATTATCTCCAACAAAGCTTAACTCAGCATCCTTTTTGGATATCTTTATCATTCTCAATCTTCCCGTTATGCCTTGCGGTGGCACTTCTCAAAACTCTCTGGAAGTGATTCATGAAAATAGAAAGCGTTCTCTTCCTACTTTCTCTTTAGTCTTTGAAAACTCTTCCCTGAAACCAAAATGCTTGTTTGTTCTGGCTCTTCACCATTGTTCTACTCAAGCACATTCAGCCAACAACTTCTTTCTTTTCTCTCATCTAAGTTCCCCTCACCAGTGTGGTACTCCCTCATTCACTTCTGCTTTTCTATTCCCAGGGTGTCTGTGCACAGTGACTCTCTCCTGAAAGCTGGTGCTCCCTCTTCCTCTGACTGCAGCACTCTAGGGTGATCTGCTTTTATGTCTCCAAACATCATCTTGGGATCCAGTTCCATACACCGCAGAGAAACGAGGTGCTGAATGCTCAAGTAAGCTTCTTTCCATTTCAGAAATGGAAGGGAAATGTGAAGGATGGAAGTATTCAGTATAAATTCTGACAGATGTGAATTTTGATTAGGTCACTCTAAAATGATGTGGCACAAATATACTAACGGAGTCTCATTTCTGCAACAAAATATGAAATAATGAGAATCTCCACAGATGAGAGAAGAAAATCGATAATCACATACATTCAAAGCTGGTGGACTAAGAGAACTGAAAACTCTTTTTTTTTCCCTTTAAACTATTGCTGTAAACTATAGCTTCTAAACAGAACTACCTGCCCGTCAGCCCTTTAGGAACTGGGATTTGAACTCAGGGCCTCATGCTTGCTAGGCAGGCACTCTACCACTTCAGTCACTCCACCAGCCCTTTTTGTGTGTGTGTGTTGGGTATTTTTGAGATAGGGTCTCACAAACTATTTGCCGGGACTGGCCTTGAATTGTGTTCCTCCTGTTCTCTGTGTCCTGAGTAGCTAGGATTACAGGTGTGTGTCACTGGCACCAGGTTGGGAACATTATTCTGGAATTACGTGAACTTTGAATTATGGAAGGTATTCTGGAATACACTCTGGCATAAACTGATTTCATGGTCAAGTGTGGTCACTGAGGCTCCCCTTTGCAGTTGCATGAATAAATACATTGACCAGGAAAGATGGCTGTGAAGGTGCCAGATAGTGACTGTGGCAGACAAGCTGATTCATGGGCAACAGAGAGGCATCATTTGGAGATTTTGAGTAATATTTTGGGGGAAGGAGGAGCTTCCTGAGGGCCTGTGTGATGGGGAAGAGTTTGAGATGCTGATGAGACTCAACTTGAATTTACATCCTCAGGCTGAAGCTTTGGAGTTCTTATAACCCCTAGCCACACCAGTATGGTGGTCTTAATCCTTATTCTTCAAATGGCTTGGGCTATTTTATTAAGTCCTTGAACCTCTGATTTCTCTTTTGCAGAACGAAGGCAGTAATAACTTACCTTCTGAGGTTTGGGATGGTGCCTCACCTGTATTGTAAGTGCTCAATAAATGTGAGGCAATTCTGTGTCATTATCACACCAACTGTCTTTGAAGCTTGCACTCTCAACTTCACAGCAGGCTTGGAGTCCCTAACATGGTTCAATGACCAGACTACCTTGATATTGTGAGTAACCTCTGGGTCTTGCATCCTTTTTACTCTTTAACAACTGATGTGCCGGGAGGACATGACTAATGATTCCTTGTTAATCTCAAGCCTTCTGCAAAGGGAACTGCCATTGTAGTAAGGGGTTTCCATTTTCCACCACGTCTTTTGGGAAAACGGTAACTTCATTTTTTTTTTCTTTTTTTAATTTGTAGGTAACTTTATTTTATTTTAATTTTTATTATTCATATGTACATACAAGGCTTGGGTCATTTCTCCCCCCTGCCCCCACCCCCTCCCTTACCATCCACTCCATCCCCTCCCTCTACCCTCCACCCCCTCAATACCCAGCAGAAACTATTTTGCCCTTATCTCTAATTTTGTTGTAGAGAGAGTATAAGCAATAATAGGAAGGAACAAGGGGTTTTGCTGGTTGAGATAAGGATAGCTATACAGGGCATTGACTCACATTGATTTCCTGTGCGTGTGTGTTACCTTCTAGGTTAATTCTTTTTGATCTAACCTTTTCTCTAGTTCCTGGTCCCCTTCTCCTATTGGCCTCAGTTGCTTTTAAGGTATCTGCTTTAGTTTCTCTGCGTTAAGGACAACAAATGCTAGCTAATTTTTTAGGTGTCTTACCTATCCTCACTCCTCCCTTGTGTGCTCTCGCTTTTATCATGTGCTCAAAGCCCAATCCCATTGTTGTGTTTGCCCTTGATCTAATGTCCACATATGAGGGAGAACATACGATTTTTGGTCTTTTGAGCCAGGCTAACCTCACTCAGAATGATGTTCTCCAATTCCATCCATTTACCAGCGAATGATAACATTTCGTTCTTCTTCACGGCTGCATAAAATTCCATTGTGTATAGATACCACATTTTCTTAATCCATTCGTCAGTGCTGGGGCATCTTGGCTGTTTCCATAACTTGGTTATTGTGAATAGTGCCGCAATAAACATGGATGTGCAGGTGCCTCTGGAGTAACAGTCTTTTGGGTATATCCCCAAGAGTGGTATTGCTGGATCAAATGGTAGATCGATGTCCAGCTTTTTAAGTAGCCTCCAAATTTTTTCCAGAGTGGTTGTACTAGTTTACATTCCCACCAACAGTGTAAGAGGGTTCCTTTCTCCCCACATCCTCGCCAACACCTGTTGTTGGTGTTGCTAATGATGGTTATTCTAACAGGGGTGAGGTGGAATCTTAGTGTGGTTTTAATTTGCATTTCCTTTATTGCTAGAGATGGTGAGCATTTTTTCATGTGGTTTTTGGCCATTTGAATTTCTTCTTTTGAGAGAGTTCTGTTTAGTTCACTTGCCCATTTCTTTATTGGTTCATTAGTTTTGGGAGAATTTAGATTTTTAAGTTCCCTATATATTCTGGTTATCAGTCCTTTGTATGATGTGTAGCTGGCAAATATTTTCTCCCACTCTGTGGGTGGTCTCTTCAGTTTAGAGACCGCTTCTTTTGATGAACAGAAGCTTTTTAGTTTTATGAGGTCCCATTTATCTATGCTATCTCTTAGTTGCTGTGCTGCTGGGGTTTCGTTGAGAAAGTTCTTACCTATACCTACTAACTCCAGAGTATTTCCTACTCTTTCCTGTATCAACTTTAGAGTTTGGGGTCTGATATTAAGATCCTTGATTCATTTTGAGTTAATCTTGGTATAGGGTGATATACATGGATCTAGTTTCAGTTTTTTGCAGACTGCTAACCAGTTTTCCCAGCAGTTTTTGTTGAAGAGGCTGCTATTTCTCCATCGTATATTTTTAGCTCCTTTGTCAAAGACAAGTTGCTCATAGTTGTGTGGCTTCATATCTGGGTCCTCTATTCTGTTCCACTGGTCTTCATGTCTGTTTTTGTGCCAGTACCATGCTGTTTTTATTGTTATTGCTTTGTAATATAGTTTGAAGTCAGGTATTGTGATACCTCCTGCATTGTTCTTTTGACTGAGTATTGCCTTGGCAATTCGTGGCCTCTTGTGTTTCCATATAAATTTCACGGTAGATTTTTCAATCTCTTTAATGAATGTCATTGGAATTTTGATGGGAATTGCATTAAACATGTAGATTACTTTTGGGAGTATTGACATTTTTACTATGTTGATTCTACCAATCCACGAGCATTGGGAGATCTCTCCACTTTCTATAGTCTTCCTCAATCTCTTTCAGAAGTGTATAGTTTTCCTTGTAGAGGTCATTCACATCTTTTGTTAGGTTTACACCTAGGTATTTGATTTTTTTTGAGGCTATTGTAAATGGAATTGTTTTCATACATTCTTTTTCCGTTTGCTCATTGTTAGTGTATAGAAATGCTAATGATTTTTCTATGTTGATTTTATATCCTGCTACCTTGCTATAGCTATTGATGATGTCTAGAAGCTTCTGAGTAAAGTTTTTTGGGTCTTTAAGGTATAGGATCATGTCTTCTGCAAATAAGGATATTTTGACAGTTTCTTTACCTATTTGTATTCCTTTTATTCCCTCTTCTTGCCTAATTGCTCTGGCTAGGAATTCCAGTACTATGTTGAATAGGAGTGGAGATAGTGGGCATCCTTGTCTGGTTCCTGATTTTAGAGGGAATGGTTTCAGTTTTTCTCTGTTAAGTGTAATGCTGGCTGTAGGTTTGTCATATATAGCTTTTATAATGTTGAGGTACTTTCCTTCTATTCCTAGTTTTCTTAGAGCTTTTATCATGAAATAGTTTTGGATCTTTTCAAAGGCTTTTTCTGCATCTGTTGAGATGATCAAGTGGTTTTTGTCTTTGATTCTGTTAATGTGGTTTATTACGTTTATTGATTTTCATATGTTGAACCACCCCTGCATTCCTGGGATGAAGCCTACTTGGTCGTGGTGAATAATCTTTTTGATGTGTTGTTGAATTCGGTTTGCCATTATTTTGTTGAGGATTTTTGCATCAATGTTCATTAAGGAGATTGGCCTATAGTTCTCCTTTTTGGAGGTGTCTTTGCCTGGTTGTGGGATAAGTGTAATACTGGCTTCATAAAATGTGTTAGGCAGTTTTCCTTCCCTTTCTGTTTCTTGGAACAGTTTAAGGAGGGTTGGTATCAGTTCTTCTTTAAAGGTCTGATAGAATTCAGCAGAGAATGCATCAGGTCCTGGACTTTTCTTTTTGGGGAGACTCTAGATTGCTGCTTCAATTTCATTTTGTATTATAGATCTATTCAGGTGATTAATATCCTCTTGGTTCAGTTTTGGATGATCATATGTATCTAGAAATCTGTCCATTTCTTTAAGATTTTCAAATTTATTTGAATATAGGTTCTCAAAGTAGTCTCTGATGATTTCCTGGACTTTGATGGTGTTTGTTGTTATCTCCCCTTTTGCATTCCTGATTCTGCTACTTTGGGTTTTTTCTCTCCTCATTTTAGTCAGATTTGCCAGGGGTCTGTCGATCTTGTTTATTTTTTCAAAGAACCAACTTTTTGTTTCATTAATTCTTTGTATAGTGTTTTTGGTTTCTATTTTGTTGATTTCAGCTCTTATTTTTATTATTTCTCTCCTATTTGTTTTGGGATTTGCTTGTTCTTGTTTTTCTAGGAGTTTGAGATGTATCATTAGGTCATTGATCTGGGATCTTTCAGTCTTTTTAATATATGCACTCATGGCTAAAAACTTTCCTCTCAAGACTGCCTTTGCTGTGTCCCATAGGTTCTGGTAGGTTGTGTTTTCATTTTCATTGACTTCCAGGAACTTTTTAATTTCCTCTTTTATTTCATCAATGACCCATTGTTCATTAAGTAATGAGTTTTTCAGTTTCCAGTTGTTTGCATGTTTTTTGTCTTTACTTTTGTTGTTGAGTTCTAGTTTTATTGCATTGTGATCAGATAGTATGCATGGTATAATTTCTATTTTCTTATATTTGCTGAGGCTTGCTTTGTGCCCTAGGATATGATCTATTTTGGAGAAGGTTCCATGGGCTGCTGAGAAGAATGTATATTGTGTAGAAGTTGGATGAAATGTTCTGTAGACATCAACTAGGTCCATTTGATCTATTGTATATTTTAGATCTTGGATTTCTTATTGATTTTTTTGTTTGGATGACCTATCTATTGATGATAATCGGGTGTTAAAGTCTCCCACAACCACTGTGTTGGAGTTAATATATGCTTTTAGGTCTTTCAGGATATGTTTGATGAAATTGGGTGCATTGACATTGGGTGCATACAGGTTGATAATTATTATTTCCTTTTGGTCTATTTCCCCTTTTATTAGTATGGAATGTCCTTCTTTATCTCTTTTGATCAATGTAGGTTTGAAGTCTACTTTGTCAGAGATAAGTATTGCTACTCCTGCCTGTTTTGGGGGGGCCATTGGCTTGGTAGATCTTCTTCTAGCCTTTCATCCTTAGCCTATGCTTATTTCTGTCGGTGTGATGGGTCTCCTGTAAGCAACAAATTGTTGTATCTTCCCTTTTAATCCATTTCGTCAAGCGGTGCCTTTTGATGGGTGAATTAAGTCTGTTAACATTAAGTGTTAGTACTGATAGGTATGTAGTGATTCCTGTCATTTAGTTGTCTTAGTTGTTTGAAGGTTTGATTGTGTGTACCTAAGTTGAGGTTACTCTCTACTTTCTTGCTTTTTCTTTTCCTGTAGTTTGGTGCTGCCTGTCTTTTCATGGTTATGTTGGGTTTCACTTTCTCTATGCAGAATCCCTTGAAGAATCTTCTGTAGTGGTGGCTTTGTGATCACATATTGTTTTAGTTTCTGCTTATCATGGAAGACTTTTATTGCTCCATCTATTTTGAATGATAGTTTTGCTGGGTAGAGTATCCTGGGGTTGAAGTTATTTTCATTCAGTGCCCAGAAGATCTCACCCCACGCTCTTCTTGCTTTTAATGTTTCTGTTGAGAGGTCTGCTGTGATTTTGATGGATTTACCTTTGTATGTTACTTGTTTTTTCTCTCTTACAGCCTTCAATATTCTTTCCCTAGTTTCTGAACTTGTTGTTTTAATGATGATATGCCGTGGGGTAGTTCTATTTTGATCTGGTCTGTTTGGTGTTCTGGAGGTCTCTTGCATCTGTACGGGAATAGCTTTCTCTAGATTTGGGAAATTTTCTGTTATTATTTTGTTGAATATATTACGCATTCCCTTCACTTGCACCTCTTCTCCTTCTTCGATGCCCATGATTCTCAGGTTTGGTCTTTTGATGGAGTCGGTGAGTTCTTGCATTTTCTTTTCACAGGAATTGAGTTGTTTAATAGTTCTTTGGTTTTTCCTTTAATTACCATTTCATCTTCGAGTTCTGAGATTCTGTCTTCTGTTTGTTCTATTCTTCTGGATTGGCCTTCCATTTTGTTTGCAATTCTGTTTTGCTCTTTTTTCTGAGGTTTTCCATATCCTGGGTCATTTCTTTTTTAATGTTGTCTATTTTTGTCCTGAGTTCATTTATCTCTTTATTCATCTCGTTCTTTGTTTCACTTTGGTGTTTATACAGTGCTTCTATGGTTTCCTTTATTTCTTCTTTTGCATTTTCAAATTCTCTATTTTTGTCATCTTGGAATTTCTTGAGTGTCTCCTGTACATTTTGGTTGACCCTATCCAGTATCATCTCTATAAAATTCTCATTGAGTACCTGTAGTATGTCTTCTTTTAAATTATTCTTGTGGGCTTCATTGGGTTCTTTGGCATAGTTTATCTTCATTTTGTTGGAGTCTGGATCTGAGTATCTGTTTTCTTCATTTCCCTCTGGTTCCTGTACTAATAAATTTTTTGCTGTGGGGAAACTGGTTTCCCTGTTTTTTCTGTCTTCCCATCATTGCCCTTGGTGTTGTTTTTGCCCCTGAACTGTGTGCAATTAAGTTTTTTTCTAGCTTGTAGTAATTACAATGGTGATATTTAGAATGGAAGGGTGAGAGAAGATGGGAAGCAAAGAAGTTAAAGGAAAAGGGAAAAAGAAATAAACAAGTAGAAAAAAACAAAACAAAGAAACAAACAAAAAAAGTTTCAAAGATATAAACAGGTAGAGACAGTGTACTAATCAACCGTAAGCTGAAAAGGCATTAGAGAGACAGAGAGAGGATTGAAAAAAAACCAAATAAATAAAACTAAAAATAAATGAAAAAATATATATACATAAATCTCCAAGTTCAAATGCAATAAGGTTTCAGTCATAATAATTTTGGTGTTCGTCCCTCAGCCTCCAGTCCTTGAGATGGTGCCTCAAGAGTAGTTCTGTTGTTGTCTCATCAAGGGGGAAAAAGACTGGAAAAACCAAAATAAAACAAAACTGCACAAAACAAAAAAAATCCCACAAAGTGTCCCAAGTTCAAGTGCAATACAGTTTCAGTTAGTTTTTCAGCATGTAGGTGTAGCTTGGTTGTTTTCTCATCAAAGGAAGAGAGAAAAAAAAGTCTGGAGACAGGTCTGTGAATGGCTATCTGAGGCTGTAGCTTGTCTGCCTGCTGCTGTCAGCCTGCTGTTGCTGGAGGCGTTATTTATGCAGATCTCAAGAGTGAGCTTAACATTCACCTGGCTCTGCAGGCTTTGTTTACTTAGAGCTCTCCTGTGTGTGAGCTGCTGCTACAAGCTTTCCCCTTTCCAAGCACACGGAGGGAGGGGGAGGTGACACTGCACCTGTTTTCTCAGGTCAGCATGTTTATTTACAGTTCATATGGGAAGTGGGTCTTCCCCCCCTCCTGTGGAGTTTTCCTCCCACCACTGCTTTTACAAGCTTTCCTGCTCCTGGTTACTGGGCATGTGCCATCACCCCTGCCTTCTCCAGCCCGGTTTCTTTGTTTACAGCTCACGTGGGAAATGGTTCATACCCCCTCTCCTGTGGAGTTTTCCTCCCACTGCCACTTTTACAAGCTTCCTGCTCCTGGTTGCTGGGCGTGTGCCACCGCTCCTGCCTTCTTTGGCCTGGCTTGTTTATTTACAGTTCTGTGAGGGGTTCCCCTTCCTCCTTATTTGGCGCTCAGGGCTCCCCACCCTCTTTGCTATGTGTCTTTTTTGTTGTTATTGCTTATTACTCAGTTTCTCTTTTTTTCCCTGGGTGGAGGGGTTGGTCTGTCCAGATCTATGCTGATCTGGTCCAGGGTTGTCTGTGCGAGTACTGTGTACCACTTAACTCACCTTGTGGTCCACGTCTTCCCAAGCCATCTGGGTGCTGGCATCTGGCATCCGGTTTCTTCCTTTAACGTGAAGTGGAGATGCTCTGCACAGGCTGGAGTTGTGGAGGAGTCAAAGTTTTGCCTCTTCTTGGTGGTTTTGCCTGCAAGGTGTGTCTCCAGCGTCTTTCCAAGATTTTACTTTAGGAGGCTCGCTTTCTGCTTCCTACCTCTAGCCGCCATCTTTGATTCTCTGAAAACGGTAACTTCTAACTCAAGACAGACGGCATTCTATCAGGTAAGTATGTTCTCATTCCCTGACCTTTTGGGAAAATTACTACTATTTACTTTCTTCTTCATTAAATAGTAGAAAAAAATTCTTGAACAAAAGCAATTAATGAAAAGCTAACTATATTAAAGTCATATTTTCTGTCTTTATTACAGTCAAAATGGCAGAGCTAATGAATTCTTGAAAGTATGATTAGTGGTTTCCACGGAAACCAGATGGCGATGAGGAAGGATGCCAAGTTCTGAGCTACCTGTGCTTTTCTCCCTCCCCTCCAGGACCCTAGAGAGTCCTGTATTTGGAGTTTAGGGATGGGGTTGTCTGGGAGTTTCCTTGCCATGATTCTCATCCCCACTCAAATGTAGGGCTCCTTATAACCCTTCTACCCAAAGTGGGCTGGAGGATGTTAAACTGACTGCCTCTGAATAATAACACAAGAGGTTGGATATTTTCTACTTCATGAAATGTTTCATTATTTTATTTAATCATGTTGACTTGCCTTCATTCTAAAGGCAAGGAAGCAGATTCAGAAAGGTGAAATGGTTAGCTAGGGACAAGTGGTAAGGTCAGGGCTTGTGTCATTCAACTCTAGCATCCATTCCTTTGGGCCAAGGTGTGTGTTAGAAAGTCTGTTCTGTTCGGTGTGGGAAGTTGGGTGGTTGGAAGAAATGCAGTTTTACAACTGCATCCTTGTTGGAGACTGTGATGGAGAACAAAGCACAATTCTATGTGTTTCCATGAAAGGCTCAGTTGCCAAGATGAGGGATCAAAACTTGGTGGAAAAAAATGTGCATTGTATTTCTTCTATGATCCCTGACTCTTTGTCTACTGAAGTGCCTAGCTTCTCATCAATTGGGCTATTTAAAGATATTCTTTTATTACATCTATTAGCAAAACCCTTCTATTATTTCTCATTATGAATTTCTTCTTTTCTGAGTTTTTTCCTTGAGAAGCACCTGCAATTTTATTTCCAATTATAATATTATTGTAAGAAGTGGCTCTCCAGTGACACAATAGAATGGATGGGGCTTGTATCATTTTGACCTCTCACTTAAAGCATCCTCTAATTTTTCCTTGGGATGAAAGAGCTGTTTGATGATTGGAGTTGGGTACAGTGCATGAGTGTCCTAAATCTTTAATTATGATGATATGATATTGTAATTATTTCCCAACTTTACAATCATCTCTCTCTTTTACTTTCAACTTCCAACTTGCCACTAAGCATTTCTCCTGCCTCTTTTTTATTCCTACCCTAATTCCATAATACTTGATGGCCATCTTAGGTCTACCATGAATCATCAGCTTCCTTGCTGTCTTCTCTGTTTCTTGTTCTTATTCCAAAGTATCCAACATTAATATTTTAACTATTATTTAGATTAAGACACTCTCATTCTAAGAAGCCCTAAATAACTCTCAATTACCTCTTGAATAAAATGAAAACTTCTAATCATATACACTGTGGTACTCAGGGTGGTCCACTTAGTGACTCCCTTGCGTGCCACACTCCACTTGGATATCTTGCACCAGCTGCATAGACCTGTCCACACATCCTGCCCATAGTGGCACATTTGCACCAATTAACCCGAGCTTTGACTGTCTCATCCCTCCTGATCAGAATACTTTCCCTCTTCATTCTACCAGGAAAATGACTGATTTAACTTTGTTTAATCTGGTGCTCCTCAAATTTCTTTATCATGGAACTGTTTTGCTCATAAGATCACTATTAAAACTGCACTGGCTAGCTTCTGTCCTCTCTTTGCTCCACTCTTAACCCTTCTCCATTCTGCTTCATGCCTTGTGAGGGAAGCAGATCTGTATGAACCACACTAACAGCTTTTCCTTGACCTCTGTCATTGTTAGTTTTATGTGTCAACTTGGCTAGGCTATATTGCCCAGTTGTTTAATCAAATACTAAAGTAGATGTCACTAGGAAGGCATTTTGTAGATGTAATTAATGTCCACAATCGATACACTTTAAGTAAAGCAGATTCCCCTCCACAACCTGGTGGGCCACATCTTATCATTTGTAGGCCTTACGAGCAAAAACTGGGGTTTTCTGAAGGAATTCTAGTTCAACATGCAACATCAACGTCTACCTGCATTTCCAGCCTGTTGGCCTACCCTATTGACTTTTGGACTTGCCAGCTTCTCTCCCCCAGCCTCCATTCCAACCTCGACCACATGAGCCAATCAATCCTTTAAAGTCCCTCTCATCTCCCCTCCCTCCACCTTTTCTCTTTAAATATTGGTTCTGTTTCTCTGGAGAGCCTTGACTAATACACTCTTTAATTTCTAGGTTGATTTGGCCAGATGGGCCTACTTGCAAGTGATCAGAAAGAGGAAGGAGTGAGGTTAGTGTATTTATTCCCTGGGTCACATATAGTTAGTTGGGTGTGTCTGTGGTTTCTCCTTTTGTGGTACTGGGGATCAACCTAGGACCTTGCATGTACTAGGCAAGCACTCTATCACTTAGACATGCTTCTGGCCTTTTTAACTTTATTTTTTGAGGTAGGGTCTTGTGCTTTTGTTCAGGGCTGCCCTCAGACCATGATTCTCCTACCTATGCCTCTTATGTAGCTGGGATTACAGGTATGGACCACTGCACCTGGTGCTCTTATGGGTTTCTTTATTCTTTGCCCATATCTTTGTGTGTAGCCCATTATTAAACTTTGCTTAAATTGTCCAATTCAAATATTTTATCTGACTTTGACGGATATAATGTCTCAGAATTAGCGTTCCAAGGAAACTGTGCTTCAAGTTTGGCTTTCGTCTTATTAGGATAGTAAGTTATAGGGTTCACTGTTTCCTGAAACAGCCTGTGGAGGGTTCAGAACAACCTTCAGAGAAAAAGACCTGAATCACAGACAGGTTGAGTTCAGCTGGAGAGAAGCTGGGCATGGCAATAGACAATGGACTTGAACATTTGTGAACTTGGCAGTTATAAAATGCTTCTGCAAGTGTTATCACCTTGTATTCTTTTACCAAACCTGTGAAGTAGTCAAGAGTGTGTTCAGACTGTAGGAGAAATGGATCTCATTGGACTGGAGAGTTCTTGATGAAAGAAGAAAGGTTTCCGTAGATTAGGTAGGGCCGAATTCTGTGAGATCGTAGGGTGGAGGTGAGGAGTTTCAAGGGGCTATAGAGAGCTTCTGAAGAATGATTTTAATGGATTTTAAATTGACTATAAGAATAGCACACATTCATGGCAGAATATTTAGAAAAGTAAAGTATAAAGAAGAATTTTTATCACCAAGAGGCGACCTTGCTTTTTCCTCTTGGAGGTCAAGCCGCATTCATAATATTGCAATTTGTTTTATTCATCTGAGTCAGGGGTTCTCAGCCATGGTCTTACTGACAACTGGGTGGAATGACTGTTTGTTATGGGGTTGTCCTGCACATTGTTGCGTGTTTAGCTGCACCCGTGGCCTCTACCCACCAGATACCAACAGAACTCATTTCTTCTCAGTTGTGACAACCAAATATGTGTTCATATATTTTTGCCAAATGTCTCATGGTGGGGGAAATTGTCCCTGTCTGAGAATCTCTGATCTAACTTTATATTGTGAGTACTTTGGTGTATCATTAAGTGGTCGTGTGATAGATATGCCGTATTTTATTTACTCATTGCTTTTTTTTTTTGGTCAGATATTTAGTTTCCATTTTTTTTTAAACCATCATGAACAGCACAGTGATCCTTGCCTCTAAATCTTTGGTAAGATCTCTGATCTCCTTAGGACAGATTCCTAGAAGTACATTTCTGAGTCAAAAGACTTGAATATTTCAGGACTCTTGGAATATTTTTTCTGAAAAAGTGCTTTCATAATGTTTGTACAAATGTACATGCCCACTAGCCCATGGTATGTGAGTGTCCATCTTATCAAATTCTTATAAGCTCTGAGGATTATTCTTAGAACACCTCCTAATGTATACAGAAGTTTTTTTTTTAAAATGACATCCTGAACTTTTTAGTTCACACTTTTTGATCTTCAGTAAAATTTTCCCATGCATTGCTGGAAAATTTGGATTTCTTTTTATTTGTTCTTACCTAAATTGTAGATAGTTGAATGTTTTAATTATCATAAAAGCATGTGTAGAAAGACAGCAGCTGACTTTTGTTTGGGGAGACTCTACTGACTTGAATTTTTTCCAAGTGTTTTGTTTTTCCCAAATGTCAGCTCAGATTCAATTTTTTGATTACATTAGAAATAACAAAATCTTTGTTAAGAAAATAAACTCCACCCTTTAAAGAAGCATGGTGAGGAAAAAGGGGAAAGGGGCTTGCAAATCATTTCTCTGATTTTTAGTTTCCAATCTCAGAGTTGTACTTTATGTAACCAAGTTTGGCAGGATTTTCTCACTAGTACCATAAAACGTGTTCATTTCACTGCTGTGCTCTACTCGGGGCATACGATTAGACTTGGGATCTAGTCCTAGTTCTTTCCCCAACTACTTCTGGAACCTTGAGGATACTGCTTCATCTTTCTGGACCTAATTCTCCTTATTTGTACAATGAAGTGGTCAGAGAAGACGTGTCAGTCAGACCTTCTGTTGTTATGACAAAATGCCTGACAGAAACAACTTATGGGATTAAAGCCAATTTGTTTTGACTTACAATGTCAGAAGGTTCAGTCCATAGTCCTTGGTTCCATTGATTATGGACCCACTGTGAGGCAGAACATCATGGTGGTAAGAGCATGTGGAAGATGCTGTTCACCTCATGGTGAACAGGAAGGAGAGAGAGAGAAGGAGTGGGAGAAAGAGAGAGAGGGGGAGAGAGAGAGAGAGAGAGAGAGAGAGAGAGAGAGAGAGAGAGAGAGAGAGAGAGAAGGAGAAGGAGAAGGAGAAGGGGAGGGAGAGGGGGAGGGTGAAGGAGAGGAGAGGAGAGGAAGGGACCAGGCATAACCATCAAAGGTATGTCTCCAGTGACCTACTTCCTCTAGGCCCCACAATCCAAAGTTTCCACCACCTTCCAAAGATAGTACCACCAGTAGAGGACCAGGCACTCAACAGTTAGTATTCCAATCATGACAGAAGATGACCTCTCAGGGCCTTTAGAACTCTCAAAATTTGTGTTCATCCAATGGGATGAAAAGAAATAACTTGATAGCAACAACCTGGGACCTTAGAGTCTTTTGGGGACCTGGAGAAAGAGAAGGGATGCAGTGCTAAATAATAGAATAAGACAAAATCCTAACAAAATGCAGCACTTGCATTTGCATTACAATTGACAATGAACTTTGCCTTCTTACCTTTTACTATTATGGAGCCCATTTTGTTTGTTTATTTGTTTGGGTTTTTTTTTGTAATACTGGGGTTTGAACTCAGGGCCTCACACTTGCTAGGCAGGCACTCTACCCCTTGAGCCACTCTGCCTGTCCTCTGCAGCTCTATTGAAGTGTCAGATGTTATAAGGACAGTGGTAGAGTGTGGGTATTTACATTGGGTTGATGTTGAGGCAGAAAAACTCTCAAAATCAGCATTTGCTAGTGATATATACATACATACATATATATGTATGTTTGTTAAATGAATGCCTGCTCCACTGAAATGGAAATTCCATGAGGGGAGAAACTTGTATATTTTGCCCATCATGGGATCCTCACTACCTAAGACAGTGCCCAGTATATGGTATGTGTTTAGTAAGTATGTGAAGAAAGAGTGCATGGGGCTGGTGGGATGGCTCAAGCAATAGAGAAACTTCCTAGCAAGTGCAAAGCTCTGAGTTCAATCCCCAGTACTGCCAAAAAAAAAATCAATAAAAAAAGGAGTGCATGAATGAATACACTGTAGTATCTCTGTAGCACATGAAAGTATACTTCATGAACAGCACTTACTGAAAGAGTAACAAGAGCTCTCTTCTGTCCATGGAACTTCAATCCTAATTGTGTTCCTTGAAATGTGCCCATGACAAAGAATCCCAGTGTAGGTTTGGCACCTGAGGGAGGGGGGATGAGGTGGGGAAAGGGATAGGAGGATGAATATGGTGCAAATAATGTGTGCACATGTATGTAAATGCAAAAATGATACCTGTTGAAACTGGTCCAGGAATGGAGGAGGGGGAAGAGGATGAAAGAAAGCCATGGAGGGGGTGAATTCAAATACGATATATTTGATACATTGTAAAAACCTTTATAAGTGCTGCAATGTACCCACACTCAGCATAACAATAATAAATAAAAAATTTTTAAAAAGAAAGTTGAAGACAGACTGGCAAGGAGTAAACAACAACAAACAAATAAAAAAAAGAATCCCAGTGTATGTAGCTAAAAGTTGAAGACAAACTCAATCATATTATCATATTTGAGCATGATTGACTGAAAGAATGAATGAAGAAATGAAAAATGAAGGAACAAATGAGCCAATATGCGGAGAAAATGAAGATGGCTAAAATTAATTTTAAAGGAAAATTTGGATGATATCATTTTTCTTTGCCATCATTTAAAGCTTTTATGAAGAGAATTTTGGAAATATGCTTTATCAGTGATTATCATTTATTAGAGCAGAGATTCATGAAAACAGATGTCATCACTTCTTTTTTTTTTTGCCACTTAGAATGTAGACTAATACATAGAGATACAAGGGAAGGAGGCCAGCTCAGGACTCCAAACAGTTCAAACCTTGAAGCTTCATTTGACGATGCCTCATTTGTAAAATGAGAATGGAACCAACCTCTGGCGAAGATGGTCAGGGAATAGCTATGATTGCAAGGCATTTGCAAAATACAAATAGATTTTGTTAAAATTACCATTGCAGCAGCAAGCACTTTCAAAGTTAAGTTAGAGAATTCATTTGGCTGTGAAGTTGTAGACATGTAATTCAAAAGAAGACCAAATTTCGATGCTTTGTAATTATGTGCAAAATTGGTTCCAGAAGTTCGCAAGGTTGACGTGGAGGTCCATTAGGTTGCCAATTGTTTCCTAATGGCCAGTCAACTCATATGGACCAGCCAAGGAAATACTTAAAAGTAGTAAGATAAAGAAGAATCAATGTGAATCACACATTCTTTCAGAGACAAACTCCAGTCTCCCAACATAATCTACAAATTATGTTACCACTTCTTAAAATGGAATTACCATTTTTTCTGGCAGTTGGAAGCAATTTGAAGCATTTAACAAACACTCACAATGTGCATTTGGCAGTGAGCTTATACATAAAAATTTATTCCTCTGAAAGTTTTTATTCAGTCTGTTTTGAGGTTCCATTGACTGCAGTGACGATATTTAATTAGCTTGTGGTGGAAACTATAGGGCTGTTCATCACACTTGTTTCCTTTCCTCTTGGACACACAGCTGGGACTACATTTCCCAGCTTTCCTTGCACTTAGGTATAGTTAAGAGTGACCAAGTACTGGTTAGTAGAATGTAGATGGGAGCATGTGGGTCACTTTCAGGCCTTGTGCATTACAATTCCCATACTATCCTCTGAAGTGGAAAGGTCTTAGCCTGGGTCACTGAGATACCTTTGGACCAGAGATGCAACCCACTTCCCCAACACCCCAACTCACCAGACATTATTTTATAGAAAAATCAACTTTGATTGCGTTCATCATTGAGATTTCAGTGCAACTAGCATTACCCTAATTAATGCTCAAGATAGAGAATGGAAACACTCTAGAACAGAAGCAACAGAAACACACAAATGATCATTACAGTTCTAAAAATAGAAGCAGCAAAACTGTGAAGGCATGCCTGGCTCTCCCATTGCAGTGGTCTGGACCAGTCAATTTATAAGATGTTATGTAGCAGGTGCTCACATGCTGGCAAATAATTGAAGTGGGGCCTTAATAAGAATAAATAAAAACAGTAATAACCAATCTGACTGCAAAAAATTCAGTTCAAAAACAATTAAGTATTTAAAGACACTTCCTTTTTTATATTTCAATGACAAAAAGGCTTTATTGTTATTTTCCTTAGTGTGGTAGGTAACTCAGTAAGGAGGTGAGGGAAGAGAAGAAAGGAACTGTAAGGAAATAGCTGCTGGCTTTCTCTCACTGGCTTTTTCTGGTTCAAGGCTTGATCCAAGTGATCAGCATGAGTGGGTTTTGCTAGGTGTGACCATGGGTGAAAAGAACGCTATAGCTGCAGGGCCTTCAGCCAGCCTCATGGCCAAGTCCCTGGAGTTAGAAATCTTGCTTGGGCATCATTAAAATGAGCATAGAGAGAAGGAATGAGAAATATAATAAATGTACTGACAGCATCAAAACCTGCTCCCCAAAGCTACCAGGCAAAAAAGAAGAGAGAGAAAAAATGAAAAGAGCTTTGTGCTAAGTGAAAATTGAGCATCTGTTCTGCTTCTCTTATGATGGCATCAAAATGTCTGTTCTTTTAATATAATTATATTAGCCCCATGGAAACATAAATCACACAATTACAATTAGGTTAATCCTGTAACTTGTAGCTCGAACCATGATACTTGCAATGTGAAAAGGGAGGGTCTAAAATAAATGAAATAGTTAATTATGGACTAGCAGTTTGATTTTGTTACACTGATGGTTTTACAAATAGTTTCATCCGAAATAAAAGCTTTTAAAAATTAAAGTTATCCATATGCATATATATGAAAACAAACCTGAAACATTTTATATTGATAATCTTGATGTTAAACTGTAGCAGAAGCAGAAATGATTTTTGTAAATGTTTACATATTTTTATTACTTTTAAGCTGTAGTTCTTTTTTTTTTTTCTTTCTTTCTTTTTTTTGCAGTACTTGAGTTTGGACTCAGGGCCTCATTTAAAAAAATGAGCCCCTTTTGGCTGTAGTTCTTTCTAAGGCTGTCACTTGTGTTTACCTGAAGATGTAAACATTTTGATGTGGGTTTATATTACTTATTTATAAAATTAGCTACAATATTCTTTAAAGTTGCATTTTCTTATGGTTGATAACCTGAAATTGTTGATAAAGCGATCAACTCTTTCTCTTTTGCTTTGGGGTGGGTTGAAGCAGGATCTGGCTGGCCTCCAACACACAGTCTTCCTGCCTCAGCCTCCTGAGTGCTGGGATTATAGGTATGATGTGTAGATTCTGCTAAATGGAAGATATTCTTATGTCTACTTTGTAGATATTAGGATGTACAAGTATTTAAGCTCCAATAACTTTTTACTGGTCATATCGTTTTGCCTCCAGGTATTTGTATCTCTTTCTTTCTTTCTTTGGCAGTCTGGTTTTTGATTTCAGGGCCTGAATTGCTAGGAAGGTGCTCTACCATTTGAGCCATCAGGCAACTCTTTTAGCTTTAGTTATTTTTCATATAAGGTCTTGGTTTTATGCCTGGGCTGGCCTGGATTGCAATCCTCATATTTACTCTTCCTGTGTAGCTGGGATGACAGGTGCTCACCACCATGCCCAGCTTTTATTGGTTGATATGAGGTCTCACAAACTGTTTTTCTGGGCTGGCCTCAAACCACACAATCCTCCCTATCTCTGCCTCCTGGGTAGCTAGGACTACAGGCTTGAGTCATCACACCAAGCTCAGGTATCTTTCTTTAAAAAAACATTTTTGGGGGCAGTTCTGTGGTTTGGACTCAGGGCTTCACACTTAGTAGGCAAGTGCTTTACCACTTGGGCCACTTCTCCAGCTAAAAAACTGATTTACAAGGCAAAACTCACCCCAAAATTGTCTCTTTAATTACTCTTCTGAATGTGTCATCAGTTTTTGAGGCAGCAAAACTATAGGCTTTCTTAATTTCAGCCTGCCCAGTGAAGAATATATGAATTTATCCAATTCATAATAAGAGAATCAGCCAAAGGTTCTTTTCAAAAGTTAAGATACCCCAAAACATGATGAAAGAATGTCCAAAGTAAATCATGCACTAGATTTGTTTGCTTTCTTCTCTTTGTTTGTATGGATGTGTTTTAATGACACATTTTCTTTATCTGTTCATCTGTGGTCCATTAAGCAGGAATGATGAGTGCTGACATTGCCGTTAATGTTGGGTTGGTAAGGTACCAAATCATGAACGCGTTTGGTGAAAACAAGCAGGAATCATCAGTTGGGTATACAAAGCAATCAGACAACATATCAATTATGAAAAAAATGTCTAAACCAGTGGCTTAAAAATATTTAATATTTTTCACAAACCCAAAGGTGAACCGTGTAGGGCTAAATGGTTCTATAATGATACCCAGGCTGCAGGCTCCAGCGCTTTCCTCAGCTGTCCTCAGTGTGTGACTGTTGCTCAGGCCACAGGCGGCTGCCTCTCTCCCAGTGCTGTGACAGGTAGGGCAGAGGTGGCAGGGCGGAGGTGCTTTACTGAGTTGCCCTGGTGAGCTCTTTAAGAGGCTCTCTTAGAGGTCTGTCAACAACTTCCGCCTGGAAGTTACTTCATTGGCCTGGATCTCATGGTTGTCCCATCTGCAGGAGAGGGTGAGGAATTTAGATTTTACCTGGGTTTCTTGCCAACTCCAGCAAAAGCAAAGTTCTTTTAGTAAGGGGGACTAGATATTGGCTTGCTAAAAGTAGAATTTTGTTCACTGCCTTTAGTTCTCCCTTGTCATCCCACAAGATGGTGGTGAAACTGGAATTACGAAGTAGGTGTCTATTAAATCCACCCCAGTCAACTCACTCACCACAGTTTTCATTTTCCCTGCAGTTGTCATGAAGTCACACTGATATACTCATTAAGGGACTAGAAGAATTTATAAGCACCTGGGGGACCCATCTCTCAAAATGTTTATTTGAAAAACCATTTAGGCAATTCAAGAGATTGCATTGTGAGAAACAATCTGTCTTTTAAGAGGGGTACAGGGACAGTCAAGCCATAATGCTTTATTTTGGGGAATTTGTATCAACCTGTCCCTGGATAGACTTTAACACCACAGGCAGGAAATAAAAACAAGATTTTCTCTTGTTCTCAGAGCATTTCAGGGACAATAATATCTTTGAGACCAGGTTGGGTTTGCTTTTCTTTAGTTCTGCAACTGTTAGCACAAGCCTAATGTGATAATAAGCCAATCTGTGACAGAAATGACGAAACACAGCAGGGCAGTTTCCTGGGTAGGAGCAGAGTCAGTGTGGTTCCCCCTCCCCAGATGAACCCTGTTCTAGAACTTTCCTTCCCCTTCACTCTCTAGCACATTGTCTGTCTATTCTTCTGTCTCACAGTCCTTTGCCTTCTATGAGTTCCTTTTGGAGCTATTCTCTTTCTCCATTTCTTGCTTTACTACACAAAGACACTCTTTAAAAGTCAGAGACTAACACACTTTCTTTTTTATCCCTCATAGCTCCTAGAATCAGCTTTGTCCAGTAGAAACAGAATGTGACTTCATGAAATTTTCTTCTTGTTAGAGATTTTTTAAAAGCAAAAAGAAATAGGCAAACTCAACAGATCCAAAATATGACCCTTTTAATATTGGAAAATATTGCTACAAAGCAATAGGGTCAACCAACCGTGTTGCTACGATTATAGGCGTGAGCCACCAGCTCGTGGTCCTGCTTTCTTGTGTATTCTTCGAAAGCTTAATTTCCTCCTGTTCCCACAGTTGTGTTTCCTTATTCTTTGTTACTCAAACTCTGGTCCGAGCACCAGCAGCATGAATATCATCTAGGAATTTGTTAGAAGTGTAGATTTTTCAGAATCCACCCAGACTTGCTGAACCACTGTCTGCATTTTAACGTGCCTCCCATTCTGGGGGGAATTTGTACGTATCCTTGTTGTAGAGATGCACAGGTCCCTGGTTGCCTGGGAGACAGTCTGGGGCTGTGATTAGGAGCACAGATCCTCAATATTTATTTGAATCTCAACTTTGCCAACCACCAGCCATATGACTTTGGGAGATGTAACTATCTTTCCCAAATTTCAGTTACCTGTCTCCAGAGTGGAAGCAATCTTGACTAGGTTATGAGATGATTCTGAAAATTAAGGTAGATAAAAATGTCACGTGCTAAGCACAGAACCCAGAACATGGGCATTTGAAAAACAACTGCTGTATGATCAGTTTTGAAAGTTGCAAAATATGTTTTCTTAGGCCTTCCAATGTAAAATGCTTTTTTCCCCACTCGGTTAGATCATCCTTGTCAGGAAGTAATCACTGAGTTTTGCAACAGGCAAGGTGATGCTACTTCCCTGGAATATGGTCATGAACCAACTAGGGATTGTTACAATTTCTGGCTTAGATTCTAACCTGGTGGAGTGGGTTGATGAGTACAGCCCTTAGCCAAATTTCTGGTAGCTACAACTGTAAGAGTCTTGTTTTCCTGCAGAAAAGGTGGATGTGACTCAGACCTCTTTTCTTTGAGGTAGGGCTGATATTGGGGGTCAGTTACACTCATGCCCACCTATTTTCTCTCTGGGCATTTCTCAGGCAATCTCATCTCTCCTGCTGCAGCGGATTTTCTCCCACAGAGTGGCGAGTCATTGATTGCTTTGCTCAGTTTGCAGTGCTATCGTGAAATGAAATTTTCTCTGCATCCATAAATGTTATGCAGGGATAATGGGACCTGAGACCTGCACAGTGTGGGCTAGCTGCCATTGGGCTTGGGAGGTTCACAAGCCTTCTACATTAGGGCTGTGCTGAGCTTGGAAATTTGAGTTTTATATATCCTACATATGAATACATTATTTGCTGGGAAATCATTAAACTGCCTTTCCTCAGCCAAATTGAAACTTCGGTACATCAGCTGATGAACAAGGATTTCAAGCCATCGTATACTGGTGCTCTCTGCTGCTCAGCAGTCCTGTTTGGAAGCATCTCCATCTTTGCACAACAGTGCTTGTGCCATTATTTGAATGCTTTTACTACATTTGGTCTTTATTATTTTGTTGAAATGTCAGTGAGAGAAGTCTAGGCCTTACACTTCATATGGAGCATAGCAAAAGCTGATAATCTTTGTAGTTGGATACTCATCAGATTTCACAGCTACACTAAGTTAATTATGAAGTGAATAAAACCAATAAATGTCTCCAAAATGCTGAAAACTGAAGCGTGTTAACATGGTTAATGTATTTTGGGTTTTTCTAATACTTTTAGAAATCTCATGTAATGATGTTGTTTGATGTTCTCACACTGAAATCTGTTAGGAGGCATTTCATACCAAACTATGAGGCTGTTATAATACTTATGCTGCAAACATAATTATGATTTACTTCCTATATTTTTCTCTAAGTTTAAAAGTGGAAAGGATTGAAATTCCTATAAATTGACAAAACTTTTCTTTTCTCTTATGAATGGATGAGATGGTTTAAAATGATTGCTTGTCTAGTCACAATAGCTAAGCTTTGGAAGCAGCCCGGATGCCCCATGACTGATGAATGGAATAAGAAAATGTGGTACATATACACAATGGAGTTTTATTCAACCATAAAGAAGAATGACATTCTGTTGTTTGTAGGTAAATGGATGGAACTGGAGATCATCGTGTTAAGCGAAGTGAGCCACACTCAAAAATCAAAGGTCACATGTTTTCCCTCATATGTGGAAACTAGACCTACAAGTTCAATGTATCTATAAATGCACATATCATATATATATATATATATATATATATATATATACATACATATGTATAGTGAGAGAGAGAACAGATTGTATTAGTGGGTCTGTCTGAGGGGACTATGGAAGGTATGAAGGAGAAAGAAAATGTTAGAGAATGAAAAATATTGAAAGAACCCATCTACATATGAATATAATGTAATGTAATGTACCATAAGCTGATGAATATTAGGGGAGCATGGCGATAGAGAAAGAGTAAGTAATGGGGGGAGTGATTTGATTAAAGCACTATATATACAGGCCTGAAGTGCCAAGGTGAAACCCCCTTGAACTATCAATGTACGCTTTTTAAAAACTGAGGAACAGGAGGGTAAAACAGGTCTTTTCTAGGGGAAGGTGAAGATGGTGGATGTATTTTGTATTCATATATGAAAATAGAAGAATGAAACCTGGTGAAATTGTTCTAAGAAGTGGGGAGGAAGGGGAAGACAGAGACAGATAGGGGAGGGTGAATCTAATTAAGATATATTGTAAGCATATTTGTAAATATCACAATGTATTTCTTTGTACAACTATTATAAGCTAATACAAAATAAAATGATTGCTTGTGGGGTTTTTTCCTGGGACATTGCTGGCACTAAATAAATGACTGAAGGCTATTGGTAACTTTTCCAAGTTATCATTGACCTCACAATAATCAGGGATCTACTAAAATAGTCTTCTGCTAACTCAGAGGCTAGTTCATTATTGACAAGCTTTTACAAATGCCATAGCTTATTTTTTCCACCTTCCATTTGGGAGAAGGCATTTTCAGGCTCCAAATTTCTGGTGGTTTATTTAAAAAAATGTAGTGCTATCATTTTATGGGCTCAGATTACAAATCTGAGTCCCTCTTACCACGAACCTATGAAGGTCTCTGGTTTGTAAGAGTATTTTAATAAGCATAAATGTGAGCACATGTGGAGTGAAATGGATGTCTTTTGTCATAAACCTGCTGTATGAACTTGAGAATTTAGTTCATTTGTGGAAGCTTGGGTTTCTTCATCTGTAAAGAGGAATTTAAGAAGGTTAGTTAGGTATAAACCCAATAGGTTGAAGATTGAGCTAAACCAGTTGTACTTGGCCTATGATGCAGATCTTAATAGTTATTCATAAAGTATTGACACATTTATTTATTTGTAAACATCATCAATACCACCAATAACTTTATTTTTCTCAGAAAGCACATGGACTAGTTCAATGACTGAATGCTTACGAGTTCAGTTGTGACTAAATATATGTTGTGGTGAGTACAAGTGGGTCCCACTAAAAGCTTATCTATGTGTCAGGCTCTGAAGGGTACACACTGCTTATTATAAATACTATTCTTCAAAATACGTAATCCATTTTTGACATGGTAAGCTAGGAACATTCTACAATCGCTTTCAAAATTCTTAACTAAGTTGAAGCTTAAAAATATGTACAACTCTCATTTCAGTTCCTACATTTATATTTACCTGGGAATGCTAAAGTGATCCTTTTTTGGTTTTGGAAGTACTGGGGTTTGAACTCAGGGCCTCACTCTTGCAAAGAAGGCACTCTAGGCAAACACTCTACCGCTTGAGCCATACTCCCAGCCTTAGAGTGATCTTATGAAAACCTTCCCAGATCATTTGTTTGTTGAGAGAGATACTCCATGTGGTTTCTTGCATTTCTGCACATCCGAGCAAATGCACCAACAGACTTGTATTCCAGACTTCCTTTTCAAGGATTCCTGAATAATAAAAAGCATTAGAAGATGGAGTGTCTTTCTCCAGATCAGAGGACAGATTTGTTGCTGTCTAAGATGACAAAGATAATGTCTGTCTAGGGCGGCTTAGTAACGGCTCTCTTCTCCAAGACTGACGTTTCCTAAGCTTGGAGTTCACTCTTACAACACGCCTGTAGTGTATGTTCAGGCATACACTACAATGACCCTCATTGCATCATCCTGTAAGAATTGGGGCTTGGGAAGCCAGTGCAAGTGATGTTAGTTTGGCTACTGCTGTTGCTGGCCTTTGTCTCTGACCAGGAGCCTGATCGTTTTATATGCAAGGAAGGTAGGGGAAGTGACCAGGGCTCTGAAAGATTTTTGCATCACCCCCTTGCCTTCCAGGCAGGTGGAGAGACAGAGGGGGATCAAAGGCTAATGATAGGACTTACTTCTTAGAGTTGAGTGAAGATTAAAGGATACAATGCTTGCAAAGCAGTAAATGCAGTGTCTGGCACAGGGTAAAGTGTTCAATAAATCATAGCTATTTAATTTTTCTTCTATCTATTAAAGGGCATTGGATACATTTCCATGAGGTCTGTCTGAGTGTGGCTTTGGTTTTCTCGTAATTGGCTGAATACTTGTGCCTCCACTGATTGGAGTGACCGTTTGAAAAGCAGGCTTAACTGACCTTTTGGGAAGCACACTTTTGATATATAATTTTGATATATGAAGATGACAAGTACATAGTATAAAGCAGACACTCAGTTAACACTAGAGATGATGGTGATGATGATGACAACAGCTGTGCTATTTTCCCCTTCATCAAAACACACTTACTTCATATTTTATTCTATTGTTCTTCCTGGTTCTTCTCTACCTGCTGGTTAGATGTTCAATTTAAAGTTAGATACGGAAAAAGCACTCAAGGAGCTTAGAAATTCAAAATGGAGGACCCTATGCATTTTGGGAGTACAGACAGATATTTTTTCTTATGCTAATCGATATTTTTTATTTGCTAATATCTGATAAGAAAGTAAAATGGCAGAGACAGAAATCAAATGATCTTTGTTTAAGTTTCAGCTGTACCATTCAACTAGTTAGGAACCCTTGCAAATTTCCTTAATGTCTTGGAGTCTCACTTTCCTCACCTGCAAAATGGAGGAAAAAAATACTATTGACCCCAAGGAATTTATCATGAGGATTAAGCAAATTAATAGTTGTAAAGCACTTAGAAAATTGCTTGGTACATGGTCAACACTCAAGAAATGTTAAGTATTTTCACACTATTGCCTACTGTTTAGGAATGCAGGAAGAGACTTTTTGTTGGTGTTGGTGTCAGCAAAAATATATCTCAATAATTCATGGAATGCAGGAGAGAAGTATTGGAGAAAAGCTCTTCTTTCTTTTGAAAGCCATCACTTTCGATGGCATTGTGTCAACTAGGGTTGAATTTGACTAAAAGTAATGGGAAATGCAACTTTTATGACTTGCAGAGTTCTATATCTCTGGAGTCAGGATGCTCCTGGTATTGATTTGGCAGTTTAATTATGTGAAAACTAGAGTCTCTTAATTGTGTAGATCTCTACCTCATAGCTACAAGATGGCAGCTGCAGCTCCAGATAGTGGACAGAAAGAAAGGGGAAGAATGTATAAGCCATATTTGCCTATTTTATCAGGAAAGGAAAACTCATTCCTGGAAACCCTGAAAGCAAATTCCTGCTTTGGTCTCTTTGGTGACAAGGGAGACTGGGAAAGCCAAAGAGTACTGTTTTTAGTGTCTAAGTTTGAAAGTAACAAGGGCCAGCCGATCAGTGGTATTGACTTCAGGTAGTATTTGGACTTTTTCTAAAAGTGTGATCTAGCAAACTTCAGTTTCTCTTGTTATTTCTGGGAGAAATATTCAGTCCAACCCTCTCATTTTAATAATGGCCGGCACACGAGGCAGAGTGAATAAAAGTGACCTTAGAAATGGAAACATCAAGTGGCCTTTTCTACTCGGTCACTGTATTAGTAATATGTTTCTATGTAATCAGCTACTCCACAATTTAGTGACTTAAAAGAATAAATACGAAATCAGAATTTCTGTGGGTCAGGACTCTGGGAACTGCTTAGATGTTGTTTCTGGCTCTGTGTCTCCCATGAGGTCACTCACAGACAAGATTACAGCCATCAGAGGCTGACTGGGGCTGTAAGTTTCCTTCCAAGTTCACTGAAGTGGCTGTTACTCACCATGTAGGCCTCTTCATATGGTTGCTTGAGTGTCCTCACAGCATAGCAACTGGCTTTCCCAGAAATGAGCGATCCAAGAGAGAGGGAGAGAGAAAGATGGGGAAGCCACGATGTCTTTTTCTGATCTAGCCTCAAAAGCCATACAGCACCATGTTTGCCATATTCTATTAGTCACACAGACCTATAATGTGGGAAGGAACTATATAACGACATGAACAGCATCACTGGATGTCACCTTGCAGGCTGGCTACCACAGTTACAGAGCCAGGTAGCAGTGAAATGAGAGCTGAAAGTCCAGCCTTTCTCATTATCAACCAGTGGCTCTCACTGCACACTTATCTTCATTTTTACATTGACTTTAATGTTAGAATTAACAATCTATAGAGGATTTTTTTGTTAAGATTAATTATCACTTAAATTATTCTATAACTTCTCCTGTGTTTTGTACATGCACACACAGACACCTTCCACACTCACAAATACACAAAAACAAAAACACAGATGTTTTGCTATGGCTAATTTCTGTTAGTATACTTCAAAGAGGACAGAGCTCATAACTGAACCCCATAACTGAAAAATTCAGGTAGCTGTATCATCAGCAGGGTATCCATCTGACATGGGAGTTATGCAGTTGGTTTTCTCCTCTATCAGAGGAATGGAAAACAATTAAGAAAGAAGAAAAGAAACCGTCTGCAAGATAGAAGGGAATAAAGCCAAAGGTAATTGAAGGATTTTTAAATGAAAAGAGCAGCTTTTATTTTTTATTGTGCAACAAACGGTGTCCCCAAGCTATTCTTTCCTGTGCCCGTGTTTGTTCAGTGACATAGATTGGTAGAAAATTGTTTGCTCCAGTTGGGTCTTGTAGAGGAAGGACCCACATTGAATTTCAACTTATTACAGTGATATTATTTTCCAACCATATCTTTTTTTTTTTTTTGGTGATACTGGGGCTTGAACTCAGGATCTACACCTTGAGTCACTCCACCAGCCCTTTTTGGTAATGCGTTTTTTTTTCAAAATAGGGTCGCACAAACTATTTGCCTGGGCTGGTTTTGAACTGCCATCCTTCTGGTCTCTGCCTCCTGAGTAGCTAGGATTACAGGCGTGAGCCACTAGAGCCTGGCACCATATCTTTTTTTTTTATTATTCATATGTGCATACAAGGCTTGGGTCATTTCTCCCCCCTTCCCCCACCACCTCCCTTACCACCCACTCCGTCCCCTCCCTCTCCCCCCCCCCCCCCCCCCCGCCGACTCCCTCAATACCCAGCAGAAACTATTTTGCCCTTATCTCTAATTTTGTTGAAGAGAGAGTATAAGCAATAATAGGAAGGAACAAGGGTTTTTGCTGGTTGAGATAAGGATAGCTATACAGGGAGTTGACTCACATTAATTTCCTGTGCGTGTGTGTTACCTTCTAGGTTAATTCTTTCTGATCTCACCTTTTCTCTAGTTCCTGGTCCCCTTCTCCTATTGGCCTCAGTTGCTTTTAAGGTATCTGCTTTAGTTTCTCTGCGTTAAGGGCAACAAATGCTAGCTAGTTTTTTAGGTGTCTTACCTATCCTCACCCCTCCCTTGTGTGCTCTCGCTTTTATCATGTGCTCAAAGTCCAATCCCATTGTTGTGTTTGCCCTTGATCTAATGTCCACATATGAGGGAGAACATATGATTTTTGGTCTTTTGGGCCAGGCTAACCTCACTCAGAATGATGTTCTCCAATTCCATCCATTTACCAGCGAATGATAACATTTCATTCTTCTTCACGGCTGCATAAAATTCCACTGTGTATAGATACCACATTTTCTTAATCCACTCGTCAGTGGTGGGGCATCTTGGCTGTTTCCATAACTTGGCTATTGTGAATAGTGCCGCAATAAACATGGGTGTGCAGCCGGCACCATATCTTAAAGTAAGTATAAATTTGTTCTCAGGATGACCAAGTCTGGAGAACTTGCACAAATAAGCAGATTTCAGCTATATTCACTCTAGTTGGGGAACTGAAGTAACAGTGACATTTGCTTTATTTAATACTGTCTTTTGTTTCCATTCCTGTGAAAGCCATCAAAATCACTTTTTGGGGGAACATCAATGATTTGACACCTTTTAGAATAATGAAAGAAGAACAAAGAAAGGATTTTTTTCCCCCTCTGGCCTCTTCTTGCTTATGGACATGTGTATTTCAATTATCTTTAGTTAAAATTGAAATGAGTTCATCTGTGGTCCATATATTTACATTATAAAAACAAATGTTCAAATCTAATTGAATTCAGCTACTCATTGATTTAATCTGAACATATGAAATGGATCACCCTCTGGGACCATTTCTTAATTCATTGAAAATACCAGGGTTTTGTTTTGTTTTTTCTTTGTGGGGCTGGGGTTTTGAACTCAGGCAAGCATTCTACTGCTTGAGCCATACCTCCAGTCTATTTTGCTCTAGTTATTTTGGAAATGGGGTCTCATGAACTATTTGCCTGAGTTGGCTTTGAGCCATGATCTTCCTGATGTCAGCTAGGATTACTAGCTAGAGTGGCTAAGATTACAAGCATGAGGCATCGGCACCCAGGGACAATACCAGTTTTTAAGAAAGGAAGGACATAGGGGCTGGCAGAGTGGCTCAAGCAGTAGAGCGCCTGCCTAGCAAGCATGAGGTCCTGAGTTCAAACCTCAGTACCGTAAAAAAAAAAAAGATCCATCATAGTAAGCAGTGTTCTAATATAGGCCATATTAAAAATCTTTAAAAAAAAAAAAGAGAGGAAGGACACTAACATTTTTAGAGCAGCAAAGAGACAGGAGAGGACCATGTCAGGCAATGTTTGCATTCTCAGTTTGAGACGTCTTGATACAGTGAGCTAAGCATTGTCCCAATTTGTAGCTGGGAGAACTGAGTCTCAGAGAAGTTAACTATCTCACTCATCCAGTGACTGCTTTTTTTTTGTTTTTGGTGGTATTGAAATTTGAACTCAGGACCTCATACTTGTTAGGCATGCGCTCTACCACTTGAGTCATACCTCCAACCCTCCAATGACCATTTGTCAAACTCTTGTTCTAAGTGATTAGGAACTGTTCCAAGTGGTGAAGGTATGGTGGCAAACAGAACAAGAGTGGAAAACCTATGAGTAGGACCTAAATGGTTCCAAAGTCCAATGGGTCTTCATTTCACCTTTGTGTATCTCTACACAAATAGCCATGGTGTGAGGAAGAATGCGTAAGTCACTCATTGAGAGGTGCCTGGTATCATTTATTGATTATGCAAGATGCTCACCTTGTTTTAGTGTGTACAAAACTCAAAAGCACCCTATGAATTAATATTCAATTTATCAGTGAGCATCAAGGAAATATTGAAGCACAGAGGGGTTTAAACAATGCTTATCATTGCTCAGTTATTCAGGAATGGAGAATTATTTGAGCCAAAACAAGAGGTTTTATTTCTAGCAGGCGTCATCCAGTAAGTTGCCTTGTTATTAAGCAAGTCAGAATTGCTTCCTGTTGCTTATGGCTAAGGAATCCTAACGACACACCATTTTGGCTGGTTCATTGTCACTGCTGGTCCCAGGTAAGTCTGTGATCTCATCACCTGAAAATTAAAAAAGAAAAAAATCCCTCTTCTCTGGAAGCAGCCTGTTTGTTCAAGCCCACTTCACACTGTCCGTTTAAATTTTATGCTGTTAAAATAATGGCAGGTGTAATCCAAGATTCCTGGTGCCTGAAATAATGCATCCCTCTCTGGATGAACTACTTAGATGGGCTCCCTAGAAGACACCCCTAAATGATCCACTGGCTTGTAGAGGTCATCTGGTTATGAACCAAAGCTCATCTAAAACATGTTTACATTCTGATTTTTTAATTAATTATATAAAGGGGTTTCCATGCATGCATAAATGTACTTTGATAAAATTCACCCCTCTATTCTTTCTTATCCCCCTTATTTTTATAATTTTAATGGGCTTCGTTGTTCTATTTTCATGCATGCATAATAAGTAGTTCTGTCATATTCACCCCCTCACACCTTCCCCCCTTTATTGTCCTTCTTCCATCAAATAGTCCTCATTTTACATCTGATTTCTTTGTGTGTGTGATACTGCCGTTTGAACTCAGGACATCCTGCTTGCTAGGCAGGTACTCTACCACTTGAGCTACTCTGCCAGCCCTTTTTGCACTGGTTATTTTTGAGATCAGGGATGGTCTGGCTTGCAATCCCCCTATTTGTGCTTTCCTTAATAACTGGGATGATAGGCACACATCACTGTGTCCAGCCATTGGTTGAGATGGAGTCTCAAGAACTTTTTGCTTGGGCTGACCTTGAACCAAGATCCTCCAAATCTCCTCTTTCCAAGTAGCCAGGATCACAGACTTGAACCACTGTACTTGGCTGGGAGTTTATTCTTTCTTTCTTTCTTTATTTTTGGTGGTACTGGAGTTTGAACTCAGGGCCTCATGCTTGTTAGGCAGGCCCTCTTTCTGCTTGAGCCACACTTCCAGCCCATAAAATCTTCTTAAACCTTAGGCACAATCCTAGAAAAATGACCCCTCTACTAGTAATTTGAGATTCAAGGAATAGCTTTATTCGAAGATTGCTGCTGCTGGGACCAAATATGGTTAACGTTAAATATAAAATATGTAAGTATATAAATATGAAGAAGAACTATTTAAATATATTAAATAATACATTAAATGTACAAACATAAAAAGAATATTTCAGTAAGTCAAATATATAAATACAGTCACGTAGCATGTAATAACATTTTGGTCAAATGTGGACTGCATATGTGACAGTGATCCCATGAGACTACGGTGGAGCTGGAAAGTTCCTGTCCCCCAGTGACGTCATAGACGTAATAATGCTGTGGGATGTGCATCACTCACATATTTGTGGTGACGCTTGTGTAAACAAATCAACTTTCCTGCCACTCATAATGTCCGGTCCATAATAGTTGATAATGATAATAAATGACTGGTTTACTGGTTTATGTATTTACTGTATTATGCTTTGTAATTATTATTTTGGAGCATACTCTACTTGTAAAGAAAAGTTTACTGCAACACAGTATTTGGTGCTACACCAGCAGCTGTCATGTTTATTGCCTTTCTTGATGGCAACAGGAGGCCATGTGATCAAGCTGCACATCTAGGTGTGGGCAAATACACCGCATGGTGTTTGCACCATGCAAGATTACCTAATGGTTCATTTCTCAGAAAACAGCCCCACTGCCAGGTGACGCATAACTTCCCAGCAATAGATATAATATAGTCAGAAGAGCGTCAAGGGCTTGGAGTAGAAGTTCCTTGTGAATAACAAGGAAATAGGAATCACTGTAGTTCCAAACACAGTCCAAAAGAGTACTGCACAGCCGACAAGAGTGGAGCATGTTACAGAAAGTACCAAAATCATCACAGCCAGATAGCATCCTGGTGGGAACAGGAAGGCTTGATTCCAGGAAAAAAAACACCAGCAAAGCAGCAATTTCCAAAGCGTTTGTCCTTTTGCTACCAAATTAATTTTACAGTATTTCTGACAGCAAGCGCCATCAGATCTTTATAGGGTAATTTCTAGCATCCATGCCTCTGACATTGTCCACCTTGTACTCAGAGACAATTTCTAGAAGGATATGAAAGCAATTTTCTGGATTAACCCGGACCTTGAGTCTTAATGGGCATGTTTGTTTATTTTTACTAATAACACAGTAAGCACAAAGGTACTGTGGTGTTTTCACAACCTAGGCAGTGCTAGGTTGTGCTGAAGTAGCTCCTTCTTCAACAACAGTGACAACAATAACAAAAACAACAGAAAGAATTAAGGGGTTACCTAGTGTGTGTGTGTGTGTGTGTGTGGAGACACCAATGAATTAGCATAAAATTAGGCAGTTACTTTGTCTTCCTGCAGTGCTGTCAATCAAACCTGATGACTTTGTCAATTACCCAAGCTCTCTTGCTGTGAGCCAAGCTCTGTACTTTGAATGAAAGAGGAAGCACACTCCCTCTCCCAATACATTGGCTATCCTGGCTTTGGGCTGCTGGGCAGGGGTGCAAGATATGGAGGAGAAGGGTAGGTTGATGGTGATTCTATTTGAAATATTAAAGTGAATCAGTGAGCAACAAAGGGATGAGGGAAAGGCTCTCCAGAGTGGCTAGAGGGCTCGATGCATGGGATGAGGAGATAGGACACAAGACGGAAACTTCTCTTCTTACCAGGGAGGGTAAAACAGCAACACGATGGGTTGACAGAGTGTGTTGGTGTCTCTCTCTTTCTCTCTTGTCTTCTTGCATAGTCCATGAATTTCTATAATAAGTATAGCTTTTTTTGGATGGTACTGGATTTTGAACTCAGGGCCTCACTCTTGCTAGGCAGGTGCTCTACCACTTGATTCATTCCTTATCCCTCTTTTGCATTGGGTATTTTTGAGACAGAGTTTCACAAACTATTTGCCAGGCTGGCCTCGAAACATGACCATCCTGATCTCAGCCTTCTGAGTAGCTAGGATTATAGACGTATGCTACCAGGCCCTGATAGGTATAGTTTTTGTTCCATCAAAACTCCTTTGCATTACTTCATTGTAGTCACACCCTCCCTCAATCCTAACCTTTGTCAACCATTAATCTGTTCTTCATTACTGTAATTTTATCACTTTAAAGTATTATATAGGGGGAATTCCAAGATGGCGGCTAGAGGTAGGAAGCAGAAAGCGTGCCTCCTATAGTGAAATCTTGGAGAGACGCTGGAGACACACTTTGCAGGCATAATCACCGAGAAAAGGCATAACTTTGACCCCTCCACATCTCCAGCTGGTGCAGAGAATCTCCACTTCACGTTAAACGGAGAAACGAGGAGGGCCCCCGGGGCCGCCAGTGGCCGGCGCCCATATGGCTTGGGAAGACGCGGACCAGGTGAGTTCGCGGTACCGCGGTAGCCCCACAGACAAGCCTGGGCCAGAGCAGCCTAGTCCCCTGGACAGACTGACCTCCACCCGGGAAAAAAAAAGAGAAATTGAGTAATAAGCAATAAGAACAGTTAAGACACGCTGGAAAGAGGGTGGGGTGCCCTGAGCGCTGAAGATTGGGGGAAGGGAAGCCTTCCTGGGACTGTAAGTAAACAAGGCTGGAGAGCCTCTGGCGGGAGTGGGGTGCGCGCCCAGCAACCAGGAGTGGGGACGCTTGTGAGAGTAGAGGAGGAAAGACCCACTTCCCACGTGAACTGTAAACAAACATGGCGGCCGGCAGGAGCAGCAGCACCGCCCAGTAAGCAGGAGCAGGAAAGCTGCTGAAAGTGGCAGTGGGAGGAAAACTTCAGAGGAGAGGGGGGAAGACCCACCTCCCACATGAACTGTAAATAAACACGCAGGCCTGACAACGCGGGGGCAGTGTCACCTTTCCCAGTGCTTGGAAAGGGGAAAGCCTGTAGCAGAGGCTCCCGCACAGGAGAACTCTGAGCAAACAAAGCCTGTGGGACCAGGTGAGTGCTAGCTCACCCCAGAGATCTGCATAAATAACTCCGCCAGCTACAGGCTGAGAGCAGCAGGCAGGCAAGCCACAGTTGCAGATACCACTCTCAGAACTGTCTCCAGACTCTTTTTTTTCTTTTTCTCCCTACCTTTGATGAGAGAACAACCGAATTACACCTGCAAGCCAAAAACTTACTGAAACTGTATTGCATTTGAACTGAGGACAATTGGTGGGGCTTTTTTTTTTTTCCTTGTCTGTGTGTGTGTGTGTAGTTTTGTTCTACTTTATGCATCCCCTTTGATGAGACAACTACAGAACAACATCTGAGGCACCAACTCCAGGACTGGAGATTGAGACGGACATCCAAATTATTAAGACTGAAACTGCATTGGATATAAACTTGGAAGTTTTTTGGTTTTTTTTTTTTAATTTTTAATTTTCCATTTTATTTTAATTCATTTTTATATATAGATATTACTTTCATTTACTTATTTTTTATTTTTTTTATCTTTGATTTTCAATCCTCTCTCTGTCTCTCTATTGTCTGTTCAGCTTACTGTCCATTAGTACACTAACACTCCCTGTTTATACCTTGGAAACTCTCTTGTCTGATACCTTGTTCTGCTTTCTCCCTCTTGTCTGTATATTTGTTTTCCCCTTTTCTTTAACTTCTTGCTTTCCATCTCAGCTCACTCTTCCATTCTCAATATTACCATTGTTATTATTACAAGCTAGAAAATACTTAATTACACACAGTACAGGGACAGTAACAACACCAAGGACAATGACGGGAAGACAGAAAAAACAGGGAAACCAGTTTCCTCACAGCAAAAAATTAGTACAGGAACCAGAGGGGAATAAAGAGAACAGAAACTCAGAGCCAGACTCCAACAAAATGAAGATAAACTATGCCAAAGGACCCAATGAAGCCCACAAGAATAATTTAAAAGAAGACATACTACAGGTACTCAATGAGAATTTTATAGAGATGATACTGGATAGGGTCAACCAAAATGTACAGGAGACACTCAAGAAATTCCAAGACAATAAAAATAGAGAATTTGAAAAAGCAAAAGAAGAAATAAAGGAAACCATAGAAGCACTGTATAAACACCAAAGTGAAAGAGAGAACACAATGAATAAATGGATAAATGAACTCAGGACAAAAATAGACAACAATAAAGAAGAAAACTGCCAGGATATGGAAAACCTCAGAAAAAAGAGCGAAACAGAACTGCAAAACAAAACGGAAGGCCAATCCAGCAGAATAGAACAAACAGAAGACAGAATCTCAGAACTTGAAGATGAAATGGTAATTAAAGGAAAAACTGAAGAACTATTAATTAAACAACTCAAGACCTGTGAAAAGAAAATGCAAGAACTCACTGACTCCATCAAAAGACCAAACTTGAGAATCATGGGCATCGAAGAAGGAGAAGAGGTGCAAGCGAAGGGAATGCATAATATATTCAACAAAATAATAACGGAAAATTTCCCAAATCTAGAGAAAGATATTCCCATACAAATGCAAGAGGCCTCCAGGACACCAAACAGACCAGATCAAAATAGAACTACTCCACGACATATCATCATTAAAACAACAAGTTCAGAAACTAAGGAAAGAATATTGAAGGCTGTAAGAGAGAAAAAACAAGTAACATACAAAGGTAAACCCATCAAAATCACAGCAGACTTCTCAACAGAAACATTAAAAGCAAGAAGAGCGTGGGGTGAGATCTTCCGGGCACTGAATGAAAATAACTTCAACCCCAGGATACTCTACCCAGCAAAGCTATCATTCAAAATAGATGGAGCAACAAAAGTCTTCCATGATAAGCAGAAACTAAAACAATATGTGACCACAAAGCCACCATTACAAAAGATTCTGCAAGGGATCCTGCACACAGAAAGTGACACCCAACTTAACCATGAAAAAGCAGGCAGCACCAAACCACAGGATAAGAAAAAGCAAGACAGTAGAGAGTAACATCAAGTTAGGTACACACACTCAAACCTTCAAACAACTAAGATAAATAAATGGCAGGAATCACCACATACCTATCAGTACTAACGCTTAATGTTAATGGACTTAATTCACCCATCAAAAGACACCGTTTGACAAAATGGATTAAAAAAGAAGATCCAACAATTTGTTGCTTACAGGAGACTCATCTCACCGACAGAAATAAGCATATGCTTAGGATGAAAGGCTGGAAGAAGATTTACCAAGCCAATGGCCCCCGAAAACAAGCAGGAGTAGCAATACTTATCTCTGACAAAGTAGACTTCAAACCTACATTGATCAAACGAGATAAAGAAGGACATTCCATACTAATAAAAGGGGAAATAGACCAAAAGGAAATAATAATCATCAATCTGTACGCACCCAATGTCAACGCACCCAATTTCATCAAACATATCCTGAAAGACCTAAAAGCATATATAAACGCCAACACAGTGGTTGTGGGAGACTTTAACACTCCATTATCATCAATAGATAGGTCATCCAAACAAAAACTCAATAAAGAAATCCAAGATCTAAAATATGCAATAGATCAAGTGGACCTAGTAGATGTCTACAGAACATTTCATCCAACCTCTACACAATATACATTCTTCTCAGCAGCCCATGGAACCTTCTCCAAAATAGATCATATCCTAGGGCACAAAGCAGGCCTCAGCAAATATAAGAAAATAGAAATAATACCGTGCATACTATCTGACCACAATGCAGTAAAAGTAGAACTCAACAACAAAAGTAAAGACAAAAAACATGCAAACAGCTGGAAACTAAATAACTCATTACTTAATGAAGAGTGGATCATCAATGAAATAAAAGAGGAAATTAAAAAGTTCCTGGAAGTCAATGAAAATGAAAAAACAACCTACCGGAACCTATGGGACACAGCTAAGGCAGTCTTGAGAGGAAAGTTTATAGCCATGAGTGCATATATTAAAAAGATTGAAAGATCCCAAATCAATGGCCTAATGATACATCTCAAACTCCTAGAAAAACAAGAACAAGCAAATCCCAAAACAAATAGAAGGAGAGAAATAATAAAAATAAGAGCTGAAATCAACGAAATAGAAACCAAAAAAACCATACAAAGAATTAATGAAACAAAAAGTTGGTTCTTTGAAAAAATAAACAAGATTGATAGACCCCTGGCAAACCTGACTAAAATGAGGAGAGAAAAAACCCAAATTAGTAGAATCAGGAATGCAAAAGGGGAGATAACAACAAACACCATGGAAGTCCAGGAAATCATCAGAGACTACTTTGAGAAACTATATTCAAATAAATTTGAAAATCTAAAAGAAATGGACAGATTTCTAGATACATATGATCATCCAAAACTGAACCAAGAGGAAATTAATCACCTGAATAGACCTATAACACAAAATGAAATTGAAGCAGCAATCAAGAGTTCCCCAAAAAGAAAAGTCCAGGACCTGATGGATTCTCTGCTGAATTCTATCAGACCTTTAAAGAAGAACTGATACCAACCCTCCTTAAACTGTTCCATGAAATAGAAAGGGAAGGAAAACTGCCAAACACATTTTATGAAGCCAGTATTACACTTATCCCAAAACCAGGCAAAGACACCTCCAAAAAGGAGAACTACAGGCCAATCTCCTTAATGAACATTGATGCAAAAATCCTCAACAAAATAATGGCAAATTGAATTCAGCAACACCTCAAAAAGATTATTCACCACGACCAGGTAGGCTTCATCCCAGGGATGCAGGGGTGGTTCAACATACGAAAATCAATAAACGTAATAAACCACATTAACAGAAGCAAAGACAAAAACCACTTGATCATCTCAATAGATGCAGAAAAAGCCTTTGATAAGATCCAACATCATTTCATGATAAAAGCTCTAAGAAAACTAGGAATAGAAGGAAAGTTCCTCAACATTATAAAAGCTATATATGACAAACCTACAGCCAGCATTATACTTAACGGAGAAAAATTAAAACCATTCCCTCTAAAATCAGGAACCAGACAAGGATGCCCACTATCTCCACTCCTATTCAACATAGTACTGGAATTCCTAGCCAGAGCAATTAGGCAAGAAGAAGGAATAAAAGGAATACAAATAGGTAAAGAAACTGTCAAAATATCCCTATTTGCAGACGACATGATCCTATACCTTAAAGACCCAAAAAACTCTACTCAGAAGCTTCTAGACATCATCAATAGCTATAGCAAGGTAGCAGGATATAAAATCAACATAGAAAAATCATTAGCATTTCTATACACTAACAATGAGCAAACGGGAAAAGAATGTATGAAAACAATTCCATTTACAATAGCCTCAAAAAAAATCAAATACCTAGGTGTAAACCTAACAAAAGATGTGAAAGACCTCTACAAGGAAAACTATACACTTCTGAAGAAAGAGATTGAGGAAGACTATAGAAAGTGAAGAGATCTCCCATGCTCATGGATTGGTAGAATCAACATAGTAAAAATGTCGATACTCCCCAAAGTAATCTACATGTTTAATGCAATTCCCATCAAAATTCCAATGACATTCATTAAAGAGATTGAAAAATCTACTGTGAAATTTATATGGAAACACAAGAGGCCACGAATAGCCAAGGCAATACTCAGTCAAAAGAACAATGCAGGAGGTATCACAATACCTGACTTCAAACTATATTACAAAGCAATAACAATAAAAACAGCATGGTACTGGCACAAAAACAGACATGAAGACCAGTGGAACAGAATAGAGGACCCAGATATGAAGCCACACAACTATGAGCAACTTATCTTTGACAAAGGAGCTAAAAATATACGATGGAGAAATAGCAGCCTCTTCAACAAAAACTGCTGGGAAAACTGGTTAGCAGTCTGCAAAAAACTGAAACTAGATCCATGTATATCACCCTATAGCAAGATTAACTCAAAATGGATCAAGGATCTTAATATCAGACCCCAAACTCTTAAGTTGATACAAGAAAGAGTAGGAAATACTCTGGAGTTAGTAGGTATAGGTAAGAACTTTCTCAATGAAACCCCAGCAGCACAGCAACTAAGAGATAGCATAGATAAATGGGACCTCATAAAACTAAAAAGCTTCTGTTCATCAAAAGAAATGGTCTCTAAACTGAAGAGAACACCCACAGAGTGGGAGAAAATATTTGCCAACTATACATCAGACAAAGGACTGATAACCAGAATATACAGGGAACTTAAAAAACTAAATTCTCCCAAAACTAATGAACCAATAAAGAAATGGGCATGTGAACTAAACAGAACTTTCTCAAAAGAAGAAATTCAAATGGCCAGAAAACACATGAAAAAATTCTCACCATCTCTAGCAATAAAGGAAATGCAAATTAAAACCACACTAAGATTCCACCTCACCCCTGTTAGAATAGCCATCATCAGCAACACCACCAACAACAGGTGTTGGCGAGGATGCGGGGAAAAAGGAACCCTCTTACACTGTTGGTGGGAATGTAGACTAGTACAACCACTCTGGAAAAAAATTTGGAGGCTACTTAAAAAGCTGGACTTCGATCTACCATTTGATCCAGCAATACCACTCTTGGGGATATACCCAAAAGACTGTTACTCCAGAGGCACCTGCACATCTATGTTTATTGCGGCACTATTCACAATAGCCAAGTTATGGAAACAGCCAAGATGCCCCAGCACTGACGAATGGATTAAGAAAATGTAGTATCTATACATAATGGAATTTTATGCAGCCATGAAGAAGAACGAAATGTTATCATTCGCTGGTAAATGGATGGAATTGGAGAACATCATTCTGAGTGAGGTTAGCCTGGCTCAAAAAACCAAAAATCGTATGTTCTCCCTCATATGTGGACATTAGATCAAGGGCAAACACAACAAGGGGATTGGACTATGAGCACATGATAAAAGCGAGAGCACACAAGGGAGGGGTGAGGATAGGTAAGACACCTAAAAAACTAGCTAGCATTTGTTGCCCTTAACGCAGAGGAACTAAAGCAGATACCTTAAAGCAACTGAGGCCAATAGGAAAAGGGGATCAGGAACTAGAGAAAAGGTTAGATCAAAAAGAATTAACCTAGAAGGTAACACCCACGCACAGGAAATCAATGTGAGTCAATGCCCTGTATATCTATCCTTATCTCAACCAGCAAAACCCCTTGTTCCTTCCTATTATTGCTTATACTCTCTTTACAACAAAATTAGAGATAAGGGTAAAATAGTTTCTGCTGGGTATTGGGGGGGGAGCGGGAGGGGGCGGAGTGGGTGGTAAGGGAGGGGGTGGGGGCAGGGGGGAGAAATGAACCAAGCCTTGTGTGCACATATGAATAATAAAAGAAAAATGAAAAAAAAAAGAATGAAAAACTATTATATAAGTGGAATCACATAATATGCAATCTTAAAATTGATGTTTAATTCAAATACTGTAAAGTTCACCTGTTTGGAGTCTACAATTCAGTATTTTTTAGTATGTTTAGAAGGTTGTGTAAAAGAATTTAAAAAATAAAAAAAGATAAAGACAAGGAAGTAGAAAGTTGCACAACCATTACCACGTTCTAATTCTAGAACATTGTGTAGTACCCCAAAAAGAAACCTTGTACCCATTAGCAGTCACTCTTTGTTGACCCCTTTTCCCAGTTCCTGACAACCATTCATTTTTTTCCTGTTCTCTGGATTTGTCTGTTCTGGACATTTCATTAAATGCATTCAGATGTGGTCCTTTGTGACTGACTTATCTCACTTAACATCATGTTTTCAAGATTCATCCATGTTGTAGCATGACTCAGTACGTCACTGTATGGATATATGCCAGTTTGTTTATCCTTCATTAGTTGGTGGAATTGCTAGGTCACAGGTGACTTTATTTAACATGCATCATTTTATAATACTAGTAGTAATGCATGAAGGTTGCAGTTTCTCTACATCCTCATCAACCCTTGCAATCATCTCCTTTTCTGTGGGTTTCAACTTAACATTTTTATATTCCACATTTATATTAGCACACATTAATTGTACAGTGTATGGGAGCTCCTTGTGACATTTCCACACATAGATATAATATATTTTGATTATATTCACTCCCTCTATTATTCTTCCCTGTCCCCTCTCTCCCCCAGTGGATGTGTAGTGGCATTTCATTGTGGTTTTGATTTTCATTTCCTGATGACTAATTGATTTTGAGTATTTTTTCATGTGCTTGTTGACAATTTGAATATTTTCTTTAGAGAAATATCTGCTTAGATCTTTGTCAGAATTTAACACGGATGGCCTCTAGTTCAGTTCTCAATAGAGTCCTTGTTCCAATGAAGCCTCATGAACACAGTCTTTCCTGTCTGCATTTTTATAAGCATCTGGTCTTCTGAGCTCCCACTAGAATTGCCCGTTAAGCTTTTCTTACAGCTAAATTCTAGGGCTTCTTTATCATCTATCCATCCATATGCTACTTCCAGAGTAACTTCCCTAAAATACTGCCTCTCTTGTGTGATTCTTATGCCCCAAAACTTGTGATACGCAGATGATATGCCGGAATTTTTAGGTGATGAGGGTCCTTGGTCTGCTCTTAGATAGAAAGCAAGGGCAGACTCGAGCAGCAAAGGCCAGAAAGATTTTATTCATAGAGAAGAGAAGGGAAAGGCTGCATGGGGGCATGCAGCGGGACAGGAAACTGGTGGTCCCATGGGTCAGGTTGGAAATTGGGTTTTATAGCCTTTTTTTATTGCCTGAGAGTGGAGATGCCTCTCTGGGAAGGAGAAGTGTCTCCCTGGTGAAGTATCACCTTTTGGGAACACATGGACCTCCTGCAGTTTGCCCTTCACTTGGAAAAGCTTCTGTTGTTTCAAGGAATAAGTCAAAACCTACAGTTTTCAGGAAGGTGACCTCTGAAAGGATAAATGTGATCTAAAGAGCAACTTAAACCAAGCAATCTCTAAGAGGACACACCTACCTGGACTGATACCTCCTTGAAACTTCATGGACAATTCAGTTCAGGAACTCATTTTCTTAACTTGGGTTCCCTCAAAAAAGTGACCTGGAGATAAGGATTTGCGTGCAAGTGGGTTATGTGGGAAGTGGTTCTAGGAAGCAGCAGTAAGATTGGGAAAAGGAAGGAAGCAAAGGGAACCGTTATGGTTTGGATATAAAATAGCCCTAAAGATTCATGCATTGATGGTTGATTTGTTCCTAGCTGATGGCATGATTGAGAAGTGACTGGCTCACAAGGATGCCAACATCATCAATAGATTAATGCATTGACGAACTTAGAGCTAAATGGGCTGTTAGAAGGTAGGGCCTGGTTGGAGGATGGAGGTCACAGGGGCATGTCTTTGAAGGACATATCTTGTCCCTGGGCCCTTCCTGTCTCTCTCTCTGCTTCTCAGTCTCCATGAGGTAAGCACCTTTGCTCTACCACAAGTCCCTTCCATGACATTCTGCCTCAACACACGCCCACAACAAGGCCAAGTGACCAAGGACTCAAACCTCTGAAACCTTGAGCCAAAATAAATGTTTTCTCCTTTAAGTTGATATAAAGGTGACTAATATAGGAAAGAAGGAAGAAAGGAAGTAAGGGAGGGAGGAAGAAAGGAAGGAAGGCAGGGAGGGAGGGAGAAAGGAAGGGAGGGAGAAAGGAAGGAAGGAAGGAAGGCAGGAAGGAAGGGAGGAAGGAAAGGAAGTGTGGAGAGTGGATTATGAGAAGCCTATGAGAACTGGATGTAAGCAAGGAGAGATGCAGCTTAGTTGCTTTTATCTCTAGGCTGAGATAAGCATAGCCAGGGCTAGCAGAACAGCTGTGTCTCCTAAATTGTTTACATCCAGAGAAGCAGGAATGCAGGTTTCTCCTGCTCCATCCTGTTTGCCACTTGGTATAAAAGACCCTCTGAAAGGGGGACATGAGGCTTTTGCTTTTGGCTTTGGGGCTTTTTGGTGTGGAAGGCTTTTGGAAGGGAAAAGTTTGTTGAAGGGGAATTGCTGAAGGGAAAAGAATTGCTAAAGGGGAATTGCTAAAGAGGGGTTGATAGAAAGTCTGCATTGAGAACTTTGACACAGGCTTTAGAAAAGCTAAGCCAAAGAAAGAACTTTAACATAGGCCTTAGAAAAACTAAGCTAAAGGAAAGCCAAATAGAACACGGGACAGTGCAAGTCTGAGGACCAAGACTTTTAAGAGTTATGCATATAACTCTTAAAGGAATTGTTGTTTGCAAGTGTTGTTTGCAAGTCTGAGCACTGAGAGTTTAAGAAAGCTAAAGAGAAGAGGACCCAGATATGAAGCCACAAAACTATAACCAACTTGTCTTTGACAAAGGAGCTAAAAATATACGATGGAGAAATAGCAGCCTCTTCAACAAAAACTGCTGGGAAAACTGGTTAGCAGTCTGCAAAAAACTGAAACTAGATCCATGTATATCACCCTATACCAAGATTAACTCAAAATGGATCAGGATCTTAATATCAGACCCCAAACTCTAAAGTTGATACAGGAAAGAGTAGGAAATACTCTGGAGTTAGTAGGTATAGGTAAGAACTTTCTCAACGAAACCCCAGCAGCACAGCAACTAAGAGATAGCATAGATAAATGGAACCTCATAAAACTAAAAAGCTTCTGTTCATCAAAAGAAATGGTCTCTAAACTGAAGAGAACACCCACAGAGTGGGAGAAAATATTTGCCAACTATACATCAGAAAAAGGACTGATAACGAGAATATATAGGGAACTTAAAAAACTAAATTCTCCCAAAACTAATGAACCAATAAAGAAATGGGCAAGTGAACTAAACAGAACTCTCTCAAAAGAAGAAATTCAAATGGCCAAAAACCACATGAAAAAATGCTCACCATCTCTAGCAATAAAGGAAATGCAAATTAAAGCCACACTAAGATTCCACCTCACCCCTGTTAGAATAGCCATCATCAGCAACACCACCAACAACAGGTGTTGGCGAGGATGCGGGGAAAAAGGAACCCTCTTACACTATTGCTGGGAATGTAAACTAGTACAACCACTCTGAAAAAAAATTTGGAGGCTACTTAAAAAGCTAGACATTGATCTACCATTTTGGGATATACCCAAAAGACTGTGACACAGGTTACTCCAGAGGCACCTACACACCCATGTTTACTGCAGCACTATTCACAATAACCAAGTTATGGAAACAGCCAAGATGCCCCACCACTGACGAATGGATCAAGAAAATGTGGTATCTATACACAATGGAATTTTATGCAGCCATGAAGAAGAACGAAATGTTATCATTCGCTGGTAAATGGATGGAATTGGAGAACATCATTCTGAGTGAGGTTAGCCTGGCCCAAAAGACCAAAAATCGTATGTTCTCCCTCATATGTGGACATTAGATCAAGGCAAACACACAAGGGGATTGGGCTTTGAGCACATGATAAAAGCGAGAGCACACAAGGGAGGGGTGAGGATAGGTAAGACACCTAAAAAATTAGCTAGCATTTGTTGCCCTTAACGCAGAGAAACTAAAACAGATACCTTAAAAGCAACTGAGGCCAATAGGAGAAGGGGACCAGGAACTAGAGAAAAGGTGAGATCAAAAAGAATTAACCTAGAAGGTAACACACACGCACAAGAAATCAATGTGAGTCAATGCCCTGTATAGCTATCCTTATCTCAACCAGCAAAAACCCTTGTTCCTTCCTATTATTGCTTATACTCTCTCTACAACAAAATTAGAAATAAGGACAAAATAGTTTCTGCTGGGTATTGAGGGGGTAGGGGGGAGAGGGATGGGGCGGAACGGGTGGTAAGGGAGGTGGTGGGGGTAGGGGGGAGAAATGACCCAAGCCTTGTATGCACATATGAATAATAAATGAAAAAAAAAAAGAAAGCTAAAGAGAGAATGCTAAAGAAAAGCTGCAAGCCTGGGGGCAAAGACTTTTAAGAGAGATTAACAGCTAAGAGAAAACATGGGACAGAGTGAGTCTAAGGAAAGAGGTTTTAAGTAAGATTTTAAAGGAGACTTTAGAAGGAAGGTTTTAAAGAGCTGCAAGGAGCAAGGCCTTAAAGAATAAAGGTAGAGAAAAGAAGCAGTGAAGGTTGTGCATCTCCACCCGAGCGCCCAACACACCTGGCCCCACTTTCTGTCTGTCTGTCTATCTTGTGTCTTTTCTGCATCTCCAGTTGCCCCCAGTTAGGCCCAGTTAAGTTCAGTAATAACCAGAAGCGAGAGAAAGCTCCCTCCAACAAAGGAGGGAGAAAGAAAAAACTCCCTCCAAGGAAGGAAGGAAGGAAGGAAGGGAAAGGAAATGAGTCACTGCAGGGTGTGTTATCAACACATAAACACTAAGAGCAACTCAAGCTTAATTTGACTCTGGGAATGACCATGTTTACTATGCAACACCAAGTCACCCTACCCAAGAAGTGACAGGACTAGAGTCTTTATCAACTAACTCAGGTCAGTCATTGGTTGAAGGTGCTCCCATACCTTTTGTTTACTCTGTACTTAAAGCCCAAGCATGGGCAGAGCAGGCTTTAGCAGCCAGAGAAGGCCCACTGGCAAAACACTGCAGCACTCACGGTTAGAACTTGAGCTGATGTGCTTTGAAAATTAAGAGCTAAGACACTATGGGCAGGGCACCACCAGCAGTATCTCAAGTTCCTTGGCCCTACTTGCATTGAGCAGTGTCTACAGGGAAGATCTTGGGAATTCAAAGGTGTTTGAGACTATGTCCTTGGAGAACTCAAGCTCTGGAAAGGATGACTGACGTGCACACAGGGCATTGTATTAGATTGTGGCCAGGTCTGAAGTTGGTGCATGGACCATAGTGGAAAAAAGGAAAGGAGAAGCAACTCTGGAATCATTTAGGATTGTTTCATGAAAGAAGATACCCGTGAACTGGTTCTTAGTGAGATCAGCATAGGAATATGACAGAGTTGGAAGGAAATGGAGCTTTCAAGAAATAATGGATATTCTTAAATAACTAGAGCTTAAGCAACATAGTAGGGACAGGATGTGATGGGAATTAATGTTGAAAGACATACTGAAATCAGGTCATAGAAGGTTCCTTTACCATAGCTTAGGAATCACTTTTGTTTTTTGAAAGAGGTGTCCAAGAAGTTTTAACAAATTTCAATTTGAGTTGACATGTAAGAATGATTTCCTTTCATGAAAGGGCAATGCCAAAACATTAAAGTAAACAATATAATGGGATTTAGGGTATGTTTTCTATTAAAAAAATGCACTGCTTGAACAGAATTCTAGGAATCTTTCTGTCTTAATAACCATGACAATTTAATACCATTTCCTTTAAAATAATGTACCTCAAACACCAGCCAGCATAATTTCCATGTATGAATACTAGTGTTCATTTTAAATTATTTCATTTTATTTATTAGTTTACTGCACTGAAGGTTATCAACTATCTTTTTGAGATTCAGGCAATTTGCTTCAGTGGCTCTCTAGCATTTATTTTCCTTTCTTCCTATCAGAAAAGCAATCTGATTTTTTTAAAAAAAGATTTATTCCTTAGAAATATCTGTCGACAGACACTTCATTTGCTAACACCCTTCAACTTATATTCATTTTATTATTTAATTTTTATGTGGTTTTTGGAAAATAACCACAAAAGAAACCTTCTTCTTCTTCTTCTTTTTTGTTTTTTTGGTGGCACTGGGGTTTGAATTCAAGGCCTTGCGCTTGCTAGGCAGGTGATCTACCACTTGAGCCACTCCTCCAGCAACAAAACCACTTTATTCACAAGTTTTTTCCACTTGAAGGTGTTATCCAACACAGAGACATAATCATAACTCAGAGACTTACCTACCTAAGTAGGCAGTGCCTTGTTTCTCCTAATATACATTTTAGAGCTAATTCCAGGTTCCACTTAGACTAATCTTCACATGAAATGCAATTGTTTGGATTATTTTGATTAATGTCAAAAATGAGATAATTTTTAGCTAAAAGGTTTTGTTTTTGAGCAATGTTTCCTTTTCCTCTGTCGCAGTATACTTTAGTGGATTGTTTTATTTAGAGGAACATATTATGGCCTTGGGAAAGGACTGGCAAAGACAGAGGGTTATTGCATTCTTGGTTCTGAATTTAAGTTAACCATCTACTTTGTTCTCTCCCTTTCCCCAAAGGGTATCTTAGTCATAAATAAATGTGATTCATTTTCAGGAAAGGAGGGACTATAAGTTGGCCTTGGGTTTAACGATATCAAAGCATGTGATAAATGAAGAGCACAATGGCAGAGAAAAATTCTTTTAGGAGGCTATTTTGGAGTTGATTGGTAAAAATTGACAAGTCCTTTCTGTAGAGATTGGCTTTTAAACATTAGTGATATATGAAAAGCAAGAGGGAGGAAGTTACTTATCCAAAACTAGAAAGGACTTTGCTAAGTTTGAAATGGTTACATGCAATCAAATGCCACCTGACACTCTCTGAAACGCCCCAAAGGCATTTATTTTTTAATACTTAGGTAAACTCTTTCTGCAAATGCCCAAGATCTTAGCACATTCCTTTTTATCTCAGCATCACATCTGGGAAGACATGATGTTATTACAGGTCAATGCTTTCCAGAGGAAAGGGCTTTTAAAAAGAGGGCACATGATATGAAAGTGATACAGAACGTCAATCTTTGTTCTTAAATGTTTCAGCCTGTGCCCACTCACTGCTCTTATTCCATGGACAGATTAAAAAGGGGACTGTGAAAGGCATTCTCTCTGTCCAGGGCAATGGAGTCTACACTGTCAGCTTCTCTTAGGCTTAGGTACATGTATGTGACCGAATGCAGCTTTCAACTCTTGCTCAATCCCTCTTCCTGCTAACCAGAATACCAAACTTCTCAGTAACTTCACTTTGACCATGGAGAGAACTATGCCCTGGGGGCCTCAGAGCCACACACAGAAGAATCCTTGCCCCCAGATGATATCTTGCAGTGCCAAATCAGTCCTAGGACCAGGACATCCTTCCTAGCAATGTGACACATTGGAGTACTGGGACAATTAGAAAAAGATAAGGATCAGTTGCATAGAAAGGTCAGAACCTTAATGCAACCAGTAGGCTCAGGGAACTCATGAAATAATCAATCTTGTCCCCAGGGTGTGACTCAAGTCCCCAAGAATCTTTCAAAGCAGCTTAGCACTAGACAAACTCTTCTACAGTGTGTAATAGTGGGGCTCGAGGAACACCACAGGGATATGTGATAATCAGCCTGACTGCTGCAAACGATGATTCTTCCATCTTCTCTTTGTGTACTCTTGGAGTCTTATTTTCTCCAGTCTGTGAAAAATCTAAACTATTCTAGATATACTGGGCCTTGGATCAGCTACCAAGTCCACAATGAATAGATCAGTAAGCAAATACTCAGAAACATATAAACACTAATTTCAACTAGTTACAAGGTGAAAAAAGTGCATGAAAGTAATGAGTAGGTGACTGTTTAATCCAAGAGGAAATATAGACTGAAGGGCATGGTGCAGCATGAAATGTGCTTCTTGATTCTGGAACACCTGTGCTCTTCAGAAGTCCACTATCCTCCCCTTGACCACTTGGATATCATCAGAGCCCAAATCTGTACTTTTCTCTTACTTGAAAAGTAAGGTAGAATGAAAGGTGGGTAGAGTGAAACATGGAATCCCAATTCAGCATTTTTATTCTCCATTTTGGTGGTGGTATAGGTCAAAGCTGAGGACTGGTGCATGCCAAGCACATGGTCTACCACTGGACTACTGCCCCAGCCCCAACTCTTTTTTTTTTTTTTCATTTTTCTTTTATTATTCATATGTGCATACAAGGCTTGGTTCATTTCTCCCCCCTGCCCCCACCCCCTCCCTTACCACCCACTCCACCCCCTCCTGCTCCCCCCTTCAATACCCCGCAGAAACTATTTTGCCCTTATTTCTAATTTTGTTGTAGAGAGAGTATAAGCAATAATAGGAAGGAACAAGGGGTTTTGCTGGTTGAGATAAGGATAGCTATACAGGGCATTGACTCACATTGATTTCCTGTGCATGGGTGTTACCTTCTAGGTTAATTCTTTTTGATCTAACCTTTTCTCTAGTTCCTGGTCCCCTTTTCCTATTGACCTCAGTTGCTTTAAGGTATCTGCTTTACTTTCTCTGCGTTAAGGGCAACAAATGCTAGCTAGTTTTTTAGGTGTCTTACCTATCCTCACCCCTCCCTTGTGTGCTCTCGCTTTTATCATGTGCTCATAGTCCAATCCCCTTGTTGTGTTTGCCCTTGATCTAATGTCCACATATGAGGGAGAACATATGATTTTTGGTCTTTTGAGCCAGGCTAACCTCACTCAGAATGATGTTCTCCAATTCCATCCATTTACCAGCGAATGATAACATTTCGTTCTTCTTCATGGCTGCATAAAATTCCATTGTGTATAGATACCACATTTTCTTAATCCATTCGTCAGTGCTGGGGCATCTTGGCTGTTTCCATAACTTGGCTATTGTGAATAGTGCTGCAATAAACATGGATGTGCAGGTGCCTCTGGAGTAATAGTCTTTTGGGTATATCCCCAAGAGTGGTATTGCTGGATCAAATGGTAGATCGATGTCCAGCTTTTTAAGTAGCCTCCAAATTTTTTTCCAGAGTGGTTGTACTAGTCTACATTCCCACCAACAGTGTAAGAGGGTTCCTTTTTCCCCGCATCCTCGCCAACACCTGTTGTTGGTGGTGTTGCTGATGATGGCTATTCTAACAGGGGTGAGGTGGAATCTTAGTGTGGTTTTAATTTGCATTTCCTTTATTGCTAGAGATGGTGAGCATTTTTTCATGTGTTTTCTGGCCATTTGAATTTCTTCTTTTGAGAAAGTTCTGTTTAGTTCACATGCCCATTTCTTTATTGGTTCATTAGTTTTGGGAGAATTTAGTTTGTTAAGTTCCCTGTATATTCTGGTTATCAGTCCTTTGTCTGATGTATAATTGGCAAATATTTTCTCCCACTCTGTGGGTGTTCTCTTCAGTTTAGAGACCATTTCTTTTGATGAACAGAAGCTTTTTAGTTTTATGAGGTCCCATTTATCTATGCTATCTCTTAGTTGCTGTGCTGCTGGGGTTTCATTGAGAAAGTTCTTACCTATACCTACTAACTCCAGAGTATTTCCTACTCTTTCTTGTATCAACTTAAGAGTTTGGGGTCTGATATTAAGATCCTTGATCCATTTTGAGTTAATCTTGGTATAGGGTGATATACATGGATCTAGTTTCAGTTTTTTGCAGACTGCTAACCAGTTTTCCCAGCAGTTTTTGTTGAAGAGGCTGCTATTTCTCCATCGTATATTTTTAGCTCCTTTGTCAAAGATAAGTTGCTCATAGTTGTGTGGCTTCATATCTGGATCCTCTATTCTGTTCCACTGGTCTTCATGTCTGTTTTTGTGCCAGTACCATGCTGTTTTTATTGTTATTGCTTTGTAGTATAGTTTGAAGTCAGGTATCGTGATACCTCCTGCATTGTTCTTTTGACTGAGTATTGCCTTGGCTATTCGTGGCCTCTTGTGTTTCCATATAAATTTAACAGTAGATTTTTCAATCTCTTTAATGAATGTCATTGGAATTTTGATGGGAATTGCATTAAACATGTAGATTACTTTGGGGAGTATCGACATTTTTACTGTGTTGATTCTACCAATCCATGAGCATGGGAGATCTCTCCACTTTCTATAGTCTTCCTCAATCTCTTTCTTCAGAAGTGTATAGTTTTCCTTGTAGAGGTCTTTCACATCTTTTGTTAGGTTTACACCTAGGTATTTGATTTTGTTTGAGGCTATTGTAAATGGAATTGTTTTCATACATTCTTTTTCCGTTTGCTCATTGTTAGTGTATAGAAATGCTAATGATTTTTCTATGTTGATTTTATATCCTGCTACGTTGCTATAGCTATTGATGATGTCTAGAAGCTTCTGAGTAGAGTTTTTTGGGTCTTTAAGGTATAGGATCATGTCGTCTGCAAATAGGGATATTTTGACAGTTTCTTTACCTATTTGTATTCCTTTTATTCCTTCTTCTTGCCTAATTGCTCTGGCTAGGAATTCCAGTACTATGTTGAATAGGAGTGGAGATAGTGGGCATCCTTGTCTGGTTCCTGATTTTAGAGGGAATGGTTTTAATTTTTCTCCGTTAAGTATAATGCTGGCTGTAGGTTTGTCATATATAGCTTTTATAATGTTGAGGAACTTTCCTTCTATTCCTAGTTTTCTTAGAGCTTTTATCATGAAATGATGTTGGATCTTATCAAAGGCTTTTTCTGCATCTATTGAGATGATCAAGTGGTTTTTGTCTTTGCTTCTGTTAATGTGGTTTATTACGTTTATTGATTTTCATATGTTGAACCACCCCTGCATCCCTGGGATGAAGCCTACCTGGTCGTGGTGAATAATCTTTTTGATGTGTTGCTGAATTCGATTTGCCATTATTTTGTTGAGGATTTTTGCATCAATGTTCATTAAGGAGATTGGCCTATAGTTCTCCTTTTTGGAGGTGTCTTTGCCTGGTTTTGGGATAAGTGTAATACTGGCTTCATAAAATGTGTTTGGCAGTTTTCCTTCCCTTTCTATTTCGTGGAACAGTTTAAGGAGGGTTGGTATCAGTTCTTCTTTAAAGGTCTGATAGAATTCAGCAGAGAATCCATCAGGTCCTGGACTTTTCTTTTTGGGGAGACTCTTGATTGCTGCTTCAATTTCATTTTGTGTTATAGGTCTATTCAGGTGATTAATTTCCTCTTGGTTCAGTTTTGGATGATCATATGTATCTAGAAATCTGTCCATTTCTTTTAGATTTTCAAATTTATTTGAATATAGGTTCTCAAAGTAGTCTCTGATGATTTCCTGGACTTCCATGGTGTTTGTTGTTATCTCCCCTTTTGCATTTCTGATTCTACTAATTTGGGTTTTTTCTCTCCTCATTTTAGTCAGGTTTGCCAGGGGTCTATCGATCTTGTTTATTTTTTCAAAGAACCAACTTTTTGTTTCATTAATTCTTTGTATGGTTTTTTTGGTTTCTATTTCGTTGATTTCAGCTCTTATTTTTATTATTTCTCTCCTTCTATTTGTTTTGGGATTTGCTTGTTCTTGTTTTTCTAGGAGTTTGAGATGTATCATTAGGCCATTGATTTGGGATCTTTCAATCTTTTTAATATATGCACTCATGGCTATAAACTTTCCTCTCAAGACTGCCTTAGCTGTGTCCCATAGGTTCCGGTAGGTTGTGTTTTCATTTTCATTGACTTCTAGGAACTTTTTAATTTCCTCTTTTATTGCATCGATGATCCATTCTTCATTAAGTAATGAGTTATTTAGTTTCCAGCTGTTTGCATGTTTTTTGTCTTTACTTTTGTTGTTGAGTTCTACTTTTACTGCATTGTGGTCAGATAGTATGCATGGTATTATTTCTATTTTCTTATATTTGCTGAGGCTTGCTTTGTGCCCTAGGATATGATCTATTTTGGAGAAGGTTCCATGGGCTGCTGAGAAGAATGTATATTGTGTAGAGGTTGGATGAAATGTTCTGTAGACATCTACTAGGTCCACTTGATCTATTGCATATTTTAGATCTTGGATTTCTTTATTGAGTTTTTGTTTGGATGACCTATCTATTGATGATAATGGAGTGTTAAAGTCTCCCACAACCACTGTGTTGGCGTTTATATATGCTTTTAGGTCTTTCAGGGTATGTTTGATGAAATTGGGTGCGTTGACATTGGGTGCGTACAGATTGATGATTATTATTTCCTTTTGGTCTATTTCCCCTTTTATTAGTATGGAATGTCCTTCTTTATCTCGTTTGATCAATGTAGGTTTGAAGTCTACTTTGTCAGAGATAAGTATTGCTACTCCTGCTTGTTTTCGGGGGCCATTGGCTTGGTAAATCTTCTTCCAGCCTTTCATCCTAAGCATATGCTTATTTCTGTCGGTGAGATGAGTCTCCTGTAAGCAACAAATTGTTGGATCTTCTTTTTTAATCCATTTTGTCAAACGGTGTCTTTTGATGGGTGAATTAAGTCCATTAACATTAAGTGTTAGTACTGATAGGTATGTGGTGATTCCTGCCATTTAGTTATCTTAGTTGTTTGAAGGTTTGATTGTGTGTACCTAACTTGATGTTACTCTCTACTGTCTTGCTTTTTCTTATCCTGTGGTTTGGTGCTGCCTGCCTTTTCATGGTTAAGTTGGGTGTCACTTTCTGTGTGCAGGATCCCTTGCAGAATCTTTTGTAATGGTGGCTTTGTGGTCACATATTGTTTTAGTTTCTGCTTATCATGGAAGACTTTTATTGCTCCATCTATTTTGAATGATAGCTTTGCTGGGTAGAGTATCCTGGGGTTGAAGTTATTTTCATTCAGTGCCCGGAAGATCTCACCCCACGCTCTTCTTGCTTTTAATGTTTCTGTTGAGAAGTCTGCTGTGATTTTGATGGGTTTACCTTTGTATGTTACTTGTTTTTTCTCTCTTGCAGCCTTCAATATTCTTTCCTTAGTTTCTGAACTTGTTGTTTTAATGATGATATGTCGTGGAGTAGTTCTATTTTGATCTGGTCTGTTTGGTGTCCTGGAGGCCTCTTGCATTTGTATGGGAATATCTTTCTCTAGATTTGGGAAATTTTCCGTTATTATTTTGTTGAATATATTATGCATTCCCTTCGCTTGCACCTCTTCTCCTTCTTCGATGCCCATGATTCTCAAGTTTGGTCTTTTGATGGAGTCAGTGAGTTCTTGCATTTTCTTTTCACAGGTCTTGAGTTGTTTAATTAATAGTTCTTCAGTTTTTCCTTTAATTACCATTTCATCTTCAAGTTCTGAGATTCTGTCTTCTGTTTGTTCTATTCTGCTGGATTGGCCTTCCGTTTTGTTTTGCAGTTCTGTTTCGCTCTTTTTTCTGAGGTTTTCCATATCCTGGCAGTTTTCTTCTTTATTGTTGTCTATTTTTGTCCTGAGTTCATTTATCCATTTATTCATTGTGTTCTCTCTTTCACTTTGGTGTTTATACAGTGCTTCTATGGTTTCCTTTATTTCTTCTTTTGCTTTTTCAAATTCTCTATTTTTATTGTCTTGGAATTTCTTGAGTGTCTCCTGTACATTTTGGTTGACCCTATCCAGTATCATCTCTATAAAATTCTCATTGAGTACTTGTAGTATGTCTTCTTTTAAATTATTCTTGTAGGCTTCATTGGGTCCTTTGGCATAGTTTATCTTCATTTTGTTGGAGTCTGGCTCTGAGTTTCTGTTCTCTTCATTCCCCTCTGGTTCCTGTACTAATTTTTTGCTGTGGGGAAACTGGTTTCCTTGTTTTTTCTGTCTTCCTGTCATTGTCCTTGGTGTTGTTACTGTCCCTGTAGTGTGTGTAATTAAGTATTTTCTAGCTTGTAATAATAACAATGGTAATATTGAGAATGGAAGAGTGAGCTGAGATGGAAAGCAAGAAGTTAAAGAAAAGGGGAAAACAAATATACAGACAAGAGGGAGAAAGCAGAACAAGGTATCAGCCAAGAGAGTTTCAAAGGTATAAACAGGGAGTGTTAGTGTACTAATGGACAGTAAGCTGAACAGACAATAGAGTGACAGAGAGAGGATTGAAAATCAAAGATAAAAAAAATAAAAAATAAGTATATGAAAGTAATATCTATTTATAAAAATGAATTAAAATAAAATGGAAAATAGAAAATTAAAAAAAAAAACAAAAAACCAAAATACTTCCAAGTTTATATGCAATGCAATTTCAGTCTTAATAGTTTGGATGTCCGTCTCAATCTCCAGTCCTGGAGTTGGTGCCTCAGATGTTGTTCTGTAGTTGTCTCATCAAAGGGGATGCATAAAGTAGAACAAAACTACACTCACACACACACAGAAAAAAAAAAAAAAAAAAGCCCCACCAAGTGTCCCCAGTTCAAATGCAATACAGTTTCAGTAAGTTTTTCGGCTTGCAGGTGTAATTCGGTTGTTCTCTCATCAAAGGTAGGGAGAAAAAGAGAAAAAAGCGTCTGGAGGCAGTTGTGAGAGTGGTATCTGCAACTGTGGCTTGCCTGCCTGCTGCTCTCAGCCTGTAGCTGGCGGCGTTATTTATGCAGATCTCTGGGGTGAGCTAACTCTCACCTGGTCCCACAGGCTTTGTTTGCTCAGAGTTCTCCTGTGCGGCGGCCTCTGCCACAGGCTTTCCCCTTTCCAAGCACTGGGAAAGGCGACACTGCCCCGCGTTGTCAGGCCTGCGTGTTTATTTACAGTTCACGTGGGAAGTGGGTCTTCCCTCCTCTCACAAGCGTCCCCGCTCCTGGTTGCTGGCGCGCCCCGCTCCCGCCAGAGCCTCTCCTGCCCGCCCGGCTCGTTTCTTTACAGTCCCGGGAAGGGTTCCCTTCCCCCAATCTTCAGCGCTCAGGGCGCTCCACCCTCTTTCCAGCGTGTCTTAACTGTTCTTATTGCTTAGTACTCAGTTTCTTTTTTTCCCGGGTGGAGGTCAGTCTGTCCAGGGGGCTATGCTGCTCTGGCCCAGGCTTGTCTGTGGGGGAACCGCGGTACCGCGAAGGTCACCTGGTCCGCGTCTTCCCAAGCCGTATGGGCGCCGGCCACTGGCGGCCCGGGGGCCTCCTCGGTTCTCCGTTTAACGTGAAGTGGAGATTCTCTGCGCCGGCTGGAGATGTGGAGGAGTCAAAGTTATGCCTTTTCTCGGTGATTATGCCTGCAAAGTGTGTCTCCAACGTCTCTCCAAGATTTCACTATAGGAGGGTTGCTTTCTGCTTCCTACCTCTAGCCGCCATCTTGGAATTCCTCCCCAACTCTTTTTAAGATAAATATTTTAAAATATGCAAAATAGAATATTTATTGAAATTGCATTAAATCTATAACAAATTTTAGGAAGCATTGGCATCTTTATGGCATGTCATCATGACAGTCAAGAATATGGCATGAGTCTATATATTTAAGTCTTTCTCATGTGTCAGCAAAGTTGTATAATTTTTACTCTAGAAGTTCAGTATATATATTTCTTGTCTCGATTGCTCCTGTGAATGTGATGTTTTTCATGTATTTATTCTACTTTGCTATGTTTGGGAGGAAAGCAATTATTTTCTGTATATTTATCCCATGTGCAAACACTTTTCTGAACTTGCATATCAATTTAAAGAATTTTTAGTGGATTTTACTTTGGTTTTTATCTGTATAATAATATTACCAGCAAATAATGATACTTTTATGTTTGTTTCTGATTCATATCTTATTACAATGGTCAGAGCTAAATCAATGCTAAATATTAATGATTATTACGAGAATGTTTGTTTTATATATATATATTTGTAGTGCTGTGATTGAACCCAGGGCCCTGTGCACATTAGACAAGCACTGTACCCCTGAGTTATGTCCTCCAGTCCTTTATCTTATTTTAATAGGGTGCTTCTTTGACTCTACTGTTATATGTACCTTGGTTGCTGTTTGATATAGACCTTTTATTGTGATAAAACACACATACCATAAAGTGACCCTCTAAAAATTTAAATGTAAAATAAAACAATTAATTTTTACAGTACAGTATTGTTAACTATTTCTACCTTGTAGTACAGCAGGGTTCTAGAACATTCTTATCTTGCATGATGGGAACTCTATACATAGTGAGCAACACTTTTCCTATCCTACTCCCCCAGCTCCTGTAGCCACTATTTTACCTTCTGGCTTCTATGAACTGGATTACTTTAGATACCTCATAGAATTGGAACTATGAAATATTTAATTTTGTGATTGACTTATTTCACTTTGCATAATTTCCCAAGATTCAACTGTGTTGTGACATATTATAGGATTTCCTCATTTTTAAAGGCTAAGTAATATTCCATTGCATGTATACACCACATTTTGTTTATCCATTCATCTTTTCATGGACATTTATGTTGCTTCTTAGCTATTGTGAATAATGCTGCAATGGACATGAATGTGTAAATATTTCTTTGAAATCCTCTTTTAAATTCTTTTGGATATATACCTAGAAGTGGAATTATTAGATCATATGACACTTCGGTTTTTAATTTTTTGTTTTTCTATAGCAGGTGCACCATTTTGTAATCCCACCAACAGTACACAAGAGTTCCAATTTATCCACATCTTTGCCAACACTTGTTATTTTTAATTTCTTTTGGTGGTGCTGGGATTTGAACTCAGGGCCTTGCACTTGCTAGGAAGGTGCTCTACCATGAGCCACACCTCCAATCCTTGTAATTTTTGATTTTTTAAATTATCATATTATTGCTATACTTGGTGGGCACATTGTGACATTTACAGTTCTTAAGAATACATCATCTTTGAATTCACCCCCTCCACCATTTTCCTTTATTCCCCCCACCCCCATTCCTGGAATAGTTTCAACAAGTATCATTTAAAGTAGCCACCCTCGTGGGTATGAGTGATGTCTCATTGTGGCTATGATTTGCAGTTTCCTGATGACTAGTGATGCTGAATGTCTTTTCAGATCCTTTGCCTAATTTTTTTATTAAATTTGGAGGAGTACTTTACATTTTCTGGCTATTAATCCCTTATCCAATAAACAGTTTGCTAACATTATCTCCCATTCCACAGGTTGCACTTCACTCTCTTGAAGTGTTGAAGTTTGATGTAGCTCCACTACCTTCTTGCTTTTGGTGTCATATCCAAGAAACCATTGATATTTCTAACGTTATGAAACTTCCCCCCTTTTTTTTCTCCTAGGACTTTTATGGTTTTAGAGCTCAGGTTTAAGGCCTTTAATGCACTTTGAGTTAATTTTTGTACATGATATAAGATGAGGGTCATGTTTCTCTTTGTTCTTTTGCATGTGGATCTTCGGTTTCCCCAACACTATTTGTTCAAGAGATTTCCCTTTTCCCATTGGGTATCTTGGCACCCTTGTGGTGTGATCATTTGCTCATATACATAAAGGTTTATTTCTGGGCTCTATACTGTGTTCTGTTGGTCTGTATGTTTGTCTTTGCACTAATACCATATTGGTTTTTTAAAAAAAATTACTATTGCTTTGTAATATGTTCTGAATTTAAGAAATGTGGGCTCTCCAAGTTTGTCCTTCCTTCTTGAGATTGTTTTAGCTATTTGAAGTCCTTTGAGATTCTATTTGAACTTGGCATTTTTTTCTATTTCTGTAAAAATGCAGTGGGATTTTGATGGGGATTGCATTAAATCTATATATTGCATTGAGTAGCATGGGCGTTTAAATAACATTAAAGGCCACAATCTATGATCATGATATGTGTTTCCATTTATTCCTGTTTTCTTTCATTTCTTTTAGCAATGTTTTATAGTTTTCATTGTAGAGGTGTTTTCCTCCCTGGTCAAGTTAATTGCTAAGTATTTTATTCTTTTTGATGTTATTATGAAAGAGATTGTTTTCTTAATTTCTCCTTTGAATTGCTCATTGCTAGTGTATAGAAATACAACTGATTTTTGAGGGTTGATTTTGTACTCTGTCACATTGCCTCTGCTGGGGTAGGGAAGCCACCTCTGCTATGTGAGGAAGCCACAACTTCTGCTGCTGCCATTGGAACTAGGCTGCCTCAGCTATCATTTGCATCCATAAAATGGATTTCTCATACTTGGCCTCTCTTCCTCCATAAATCATTCCAAACCCAAGTATTGGATGAGTGTGTCTGTTACACAGAATGTAGAGCTCATCCACAATCCTAGCTGTAAGGGACTTTGTTGCTTTCAAGTCTCTGTAATCCAAGAAGGCCCTGAAGGTGGTTGGAACAGAGTTGAGAGAGCCAGTCTCTAAAACCCATTATAACCATGTGCTAGTAACAATATTGGAAAAATAAGAAGAAAAATGTTCTGCTTACTCTTCCTTGGAATAGCAAACTTCATTAGCTATGATAACACATTCCAGGTAATTGAGGTTAATCCAACATTCTTACTACACTTTTTAATGTAGAAATAATGCTTCTCATTTACTTATGCCAATGTTCTGGTAAGCTTTTCTGCGCTCATTAAAAAAAAAAAGCTCATAGATCACAGACTGCAACTTCCTTCTTTTTATCTTTCCATGTGCTAAGCAGAGGATTTTGGAATCCATGGGTGCTGGGTACTGGTTTCGGGCTGATTCCATAACCAGAGGGGAAAGTTCTTGAGTTAGTAAAGCGATTATTTTGTTGAATTAGGCCCAGTGGCTCTACAGTAATGTTCAACTACAGTATTATTATTGGGCTGTTTGCTATGTTGTGATGTTTTGAACTTTCGGAATTCATGTTCAGGGGAAAGACTTCTTGGTGAAGTTTTATTGAAGCTGAGGAACTTTGATGAAGGCTGTCACTACTTTTCCTTCTCTTTCATAGTGCTTAATTTGGTAAGAGTTGCACTGGATGCTATGATGTGGGGAAAACAGCTACAGCTATTCAGTTGTCAGAGTCATTTTGCCTTTGCTTCTTGTGGAGGACCTTAGGAGACATCTGATACAGTAGCTTTGTGAAAATGCTATTTTAAAGGCAGATGATTGTGTGCTTTTATATTTTATCCCTGGATTTTCATGCAAGGGATCTTCAAAGACTTTGGAGTTATAATGAAAAACCAAAACATAACTTTATGAAGATGGTTTATCCATCAAATTGTTGGGACAGATGAGTGAGTATCCCATTCCCCCATGGAGAGCACTATGAGCCCTGCTCCCTGAGAAGGAGTTACTTGGTCTCATAAATCTGCCATGGGACTTATAAACAGAATGCTCTCAAGGTTGTTTCCTCCCATAAGGGGCAAACAGACCAGCTCATCAAAGAGATCCCGCGTGCAAATCCACTGCCAATGGAAAGAATCCACCTAACCCTCACCCTAACCCAGAGTTAAAGCGTTCATAAAAAGTCCCAGCCTTCACCTGAGCAGGAAGCCACTGGTTTCCGGGCTCCGCTGCACTGGTCTAGATGTAGCCTTTCCTTTCTCTAATAAATCCCACTTTGTGTGCTGACCTTGTTGTCCCACAAGTCAGTCTGCTGCCTCACGAACCAATTCATGGGCCCCGTGAAGATAAGAACCCTCAACACCAGCGTGCAACAAAATGGTTTTTAACATTAATACTCAGTGTTCTTTGAAACATTCCTAAGGGCAAGATGCTTTTTTTTAAAGAGTGTGTCATCAAAGTTTGTATATTGCAGTAATTTGAATAATGATAAGGGATCTGGGAAAACATAGCAAAATATAAAATAAGCACATCTGGAATTTTTGGTAGGCAGGAGTTGGAAGGATATCTCATGGGATGGCAGGTGTGCTGGGTAAACGGCATGGGGTCAGGTGGAATTAAGTGGGAATGGTGACGGTAGCTCATAAGACATGAGGCTGCAAGATGAAAAAACTGGAGTTTTCTGTATGTTTCCAGAATAGATGACGGGGACTCTAGCCGTTGTTTATATTGCAGGTTTCATACAGCTTTCTAAGAATATTTTCCATCTGTATTGAACAAATCCAGTATTTGGTATTGTAACTCTACGTAGGACTCTCTTTCTCTTGGACCTATTTGGCTCCAAATTAATTAATAACTAAATGAATTAATGATTATTTATTCAATACTATTTTCTCTTCAAAAATTACTATGTAAAAGATCTCTCCCACTGATTTAAAACTTTATCTGTTATAAATTATCCACATGAAAACCAGTCTTGATTTCAATTAAGCTTTTTCTTCTTTCCTTTTTCTTTAGATCAGTGAAAGTGAGGTCCTCAGATCAGTAGCATTAGCGTTACTGGAGAACTGGTTAGAAACGCAGACCTGCTGATCAGAAACATTGGTTGTAGGGCCCAGTGATCCCTGTTCAAACAAGGCCTCTGGGTGATGCTGATGCAGGCCCAAGTGTGAGAGCTGCTGCTAGTTTAGAGAAGGAGTATGTGTAGGGTATGATCATCTCAACTCAAACTTATTAAAAAAATTCATTTTGAGGGGCACTGGGGACTCATGCCTGTAATCTTAGTGGCTTGGGAGGCCGAGATCAGGAGGCTCACTGTTCAAGTTCAGCCCAAGCAAATAGTTTGTGAGACCCCCCCACAACCTCCAAATTAACCAGAGCAAAATGAACTGGATGTGTGGCTCAAACAGTAGAGTGCCTGCTTTGCAAGTGTGAAGCCCTGAGTTCAAACCCCAGTCCCACTGAGGCAGGCTAGCAAAGGGGAAATAACTCGCCATGGGTCCCCCTTCTCTTAAACAGATACCCTATTTCCCCAGCCCTAGAGCAATAAATTCCCTCTGAGTTGTAAATACCCTGGCAGTCATGGATATCTTTGCAAGATAATATCCAAAGGGGTTCCTCTAAGCCTGGCTTGAATAAAATTCTGAATGTTACACTTTTTTTTTGTTTTCACTTAAGGTTAAAAAAAAAAAAAAGAGGCCTGCCTCTAACTTGACCTCTTAGACAAAGTCCTCTACTTAGACCTCATAAATATTGCTCACATCTCATGCATATAATTAAAGACCTGAAAATTAGCATAAGCACTGCAGAATATCCCATGTTATGTGATAAGGCTGTGTTAATTAAACCTAACAGACACCCTACCCCCCCCCAAGGACTGCCCACATTTTTCCTGCCTTACAACTTATACATTGGGCTTAAACAAAGACATCAATGTATCCGTGCCACCTGGCTGGGCCCATGGCTTCTTTTCTTGCAGTGATTTCTCTTTGTCTTTCTTTCCTTTTCTTTCAATAAAGTTTTGCAATTTGTGTCTCTGTCAAGTTCTCTATTCAGTTGACACAAGAACTTGGGATCTTCTGGACTTGTTTCTTAGACCATTCACACTGGCAACACCATCAAAAAAAAAAAAAGGATTTCTTTCCATGTCTTAGGATAATCTTTTGTAGAATTAATTTAGATTAGAGGACAATGCTACTGGAACTAAATGTTACCAAAATCCTAATCAGAGCCAGGGATACCCCTTTCATGTCATTAACTACAATGTGGGAAGAAATGCTTTCTTGTTCATTTGCATCAGTTCTGTATTATTCAACAATAATCTTACGTTTTTTTCTTTTTATTTATTTTTGAAAAGTTAGAAAAATCAGAAATGATTATATGTTACATTGACAAATATCTGTGCATACAAGGCACTTAGAATTGATAAATGTTAACATTTTGCATATTTTCTTTAATGTTTTCTCTTTCACAGGTAAAACTGAAATGTCCTATTATTTCTATTCCATACCTGTTCCTCTTCCTCCCTTTTTCTTTCCTTCTCTTCCTCCCAGAAGCAACCTCCACTATGCAGAAAGTGCAGAGGTGTCTTATTCTCTTGCTATACACCCCTGGCCATTAAATGAAAGCAGGTTTTTCCTTCAGTTCATGGATGGATATATGTATGTGGTATCTACTGATGGGGAGGGCTATGGGTTGAGCTGTGCTCCCCTCAAAGATATATTAAGTCCTAACTCCCAGTACTTCAGAATGTGACCTTATTTGGAATTTGGGTCACTGCAGATATAATTAGTTAAGATGATTCCTACTAGAGTGAGGTTGGCCCTTAATCCAATATGACTGGTGTCCTTATAACAGGAGAAGACACAGAGATGAGATACACAGGGGAGAACCCCATGATATAACAGTGACACAGATTGGAGTGAGCCAAGAAGTGCCAAAACTTGCTGATGACCACAGGAGTTAGAAGTTGCAAGGAAGTGTCATTCTCTACAGTCCTCAGAGGGAGAGATGTCCTATTGACAACTTGATTTCAGACTGCTAGCCTCCAGCTATGTAAGAGAGCAAACTTTTGTAGTATTGAGCTGCCCAGTTTGTGCAGAATATGTAAACAAACTGAATATTTCAGAAATGTTGGAGAATTAAGCAGTCTTACTAATTAAATTTTTTTTAAAAAAATTTTTATTTTATTCATATGTGCATACAATGTTTGGGTCATTTCTGCCCCCTTCCCCCTGAACCCTCCCTTACCCCACACTCCCTCCCTTACCTCCCCTTACCCCTTGCTACCCGGCAGAAACTATTCTGCCCTTATCTCTAATTTTGTTGAAGGGAGAGTATAAGCAATAATTGGAAGGACCAAGGGTTTTTGCTGGTTGAGATAAGGATAGCTATACAGGGAGTTGACTCGCATTGATTTCCTGTGCATGTGTGTTACCTTCTAGGTTAATTCTTTTTGATCTCACCTTTTCTCTAGTTCCTGGTCCCCTTCTCCTATTGGCCTCAGTTGCTTTTAGGGTATCTGCTTTAGCTTCTCTGCGTTGAGGGCAACAAATGCTAGCCAATTTTTTGGGTGTCTTACCTATCCTCACCCCTCCCTTGTGTGCTCTCGCTTTATCATGTGCTCAAAGTCCAATCCCCTTGTTGTGTTTGCCCTTGATCTAATGTCCACATATGATGGAGAACATACAATTTTTGGTCTTTTGGGCCAGGCTAACCTCACTCAGAATGATGTTCTCCAATTCCATCCATTTACCAGCGAATGATAACATTTCATTGTTCTTCATTGCTGCATAAAATTCCATTGTGTATAGATACCACATTTTCTTGATCCATTTGTCAGTGGTGGGGCATCTTGGCTGTTTCCATAACTTGGCTATTGTGAATAGTGCCGCAATAAACATGGGTGTGCAGGTGCCTCTGGAGTAACCTGTGTCACAGTCTTTTGGGTATATCCCCAAGAGTAGTATTGCTGGATCAAATGGTAGATCAATGTTTAGATTTTTAAGAAACCTCCAAATTTTTTTCCAGAGTGGTTGTACTAGTTTACATTCCCACCAGCAGTGTAAGAGGGTTCCTTTTTCCCTGCATCCTCGCCAACACCTGTTGTTGGTGGTGTTGCTGATGATGGCTATTCTAACAGGGGTGAGGTGGAATCTTAGTGTGGTTTTAATTTGCATTTCCTTTATTGCTAGAGATGGTGAGCATTTTTTCATGTGTTTTTTGGCCATTTGAATTTCTTCTTTTGAGAAAGTTCTGTTTAGTTCACTTGCCCATTTCTTTATTGGTTCATTAATTTTGGGAGAATTTAGTTTTTTGAGTTCCCTATATATTCTGGTTATCAGTCCTTTGTAATTAAATTTTCTGATTTGAGCATTAACCAGTTTACTCTTTTAATACCTAATATATACCAGTAGCCTTACATATTTTAAACTTCTGGGTTATCAGTTGTAATTATAGTGTATGGCCTGTAAAATCTAAAATAGTTACTATCTGGCCCTTTTTTTTAAAAAAAAAAGTGTGCTGACCCCAAGTCTAAGGGATTTAGTTTAAGAAATTTTATAGATCCTTGTAAATAGTTAAAAAGAGAAGTAAGAAATAGTTAAAAAGAATCCCTAAACCACAAGCTTCACTTTTGAGAATGCATAAGACACATGGTGTTCTCTCTTCCTCAAGGGAGAAAAGGCGGAGGCAAGGCTGCTTTATTATTAATTTCTCTAACGTGGGTTCATTGGGTGTATACTCGGAAAGGTGGTCCGGGGACTGCAAGATGAATAAAGCATGTCCTTCCTCTTGAGGGCTCACAGTCTAGCGAGGAAGTCAGACATGCTAAATAATTATGATACAAAATGATGAATGCTGGAAGAAAAAGAAGAAAAAATGCTGAGGGAGCCACAGTAGCAGCAGAAAATGTGAGTTTGCCCAAGGCCTTTTTAAAAAATCGTGCACTATAACTGAGACAGGATATTTACAAAAGGAGTCATGTTGAAATACAAATTACCAATGAGCTGCTTTACTCTTTCTGCACAAACAGGGATGGTGAATGAACATTTTTCTAATTCAAAGCCCAAACATAATGTTTAGGCCCATAGATAAATAAAGTACTACTCTAGCTTATCCTTTCTCCCCCTAGGGCTCTAACTTTATGCAGCTATTTGTTCGCTTTTTTTTTTTTTTAATTCTGATATATTCAGACTTTTCTGATGGATCATTTGATGCTTTAGGAAAATAAAATCTGGATCTTATTGTTGGAGGCATTCTTTACAGAAGCAAGATTTATTGTCCTCTTTTGGGTCCATGGTTTTAGCACATAATAGAAGCATATCAGTCTGTAACGTGTGTTTAAAAATGAAGATTTTATTCATCCATGTGAATGGAGGGAGATGAAAAGCCACTAGCTTTACTTCCAGCACATGGAGTTCTCATTTTTCATTTTAGATCAGTTCACACTACTTGTTTTGGAGACTGCTTTGAGGTTTCTTTAGTGTTGCTCAGATATTGAACAAAATGCAAAGGTGTGTGAATGGATGGTTGATACCTAAAGCAAAGAGTTCAGGTTCATTACATTTCTTTGATAGCTTCCGTTTGTCCCCAAAGAGGACCCTTCACTCCCTCTTCTCTGCTTTATGGATTGAAAGGCTGATCTGCTCGAATTCCGTGAATATGCTTCCTACCCTCTGGCTTCCAGTTGGGCTCAACCAATCCAAAATTGGGGCAGATTGCAGGAAGGAAAGCCAATAAGATTCAGAGTATTATCCCCCCAGCTTCTTCCTGTAGGGTCACCATAAGCTGCATCTCTCAGTAAGTAGTGAATTTCACTCAACTCTCAACCCTCAGAGTCAACAGGTTCCAGTAACTTCCTTCTCTAGCCCTTCAGTTCCCTGTTGTGTCTAGGTCCTGGCTACTTCGCCACTCCTTGTGGTTTCCCTCTAGCCTCCCACACATTTGTCAATAGTTTCTTTATTAAACTCACTTCATATTATTGTTGCAGACTGTGCTGGGCCAGTGAACTGAGGATTCAGTGTATTCCTGTAAAGTTGTTTTGCAAATCAAAAATCTTAAATGCATACAGCAAATTATTATTCAAAGAACACTGAGGTGAATCCCTTCATAAAGGGAAGAGTTCTTCTATAAATCTAAATGGGCATCCCTTAATTTTTTAAATGTTTTTATAATTATATGGTAGTTATACAGGGGGTTACATTGTGACCTTTCCATATTGTACCCCTGTTTGGTTCATTTCCTCCATTATTTTCCTCTTCCCTGCCCATTTCTTTTTTTTCCCCTTTGTATCTTATGAATTTATTGCTATTCAATAAATTCTTTTTTTAAAAAAATATTATTGTGTTATTGTTGTGCTGGGAGTATATTGTGACATTTATAAAAAGTGCTTAAAATATATCTTAGTTAAATTCACCCCCTCCACTGTTCTCCTTTATTCCTTTCCCCCATGGAATAGTTTCAATAAGTCTCATTTTCCCATTTTCAGACATCAGCACTTAACATTTCCACCATATTCTTATTCTTTACCCTTCCCTACAGCCTCCCCCTCCCACTGGTACCATCCCCCAGACAGGACCGGGTTTACCTTTCTGTCCTTCACTTTAGAAAAAAGACATTTCTGTTTAAGAGCTACATAGGGAGGTTTTCATTGTGACATTTCCATGTATATATGTATTATATCCTGAATTGGTTCACCCCCTCTATTTTTCTCCTTTCTATCTTAGTCACCCTCTTACGGTGATTTCAAAAGGTGTAAGTATTCTGTATTCATTCTTGTCTAGAAAGTACATCAACCATATTCACCTTCTTAACTTCCTTTTTTACCCTCCCATTAGTGCCCTCCCCTTATTGTGACCTGTGTTTCATTCTTGTCCTTCATTGTTTAGGTGTCTGTTTGTTGTTCAGTAAGGTTTTTTTTGCCTTGGTATTATACTTGTGCATGCACTGTGTGTAAGTCGATGTGACCCCTTTCCACTGTACTTCCTTACCCTTTCCCCCCATCCTGTGCTGTTTAACAGTTTTCAGAGTGTTTTGTTGTGTCTTTAAATGACTGCAACAGGTTTTATCGAACCATATTCATACATGTATGGAAAGTATGTCAACCATATTCACCCTCTTTTACTCTCTTCATTTACCCTCCCCCTCCCACTAGTACCTTCCCTTTAACATGACCTGTTTTATATTCCTGTCCTTCATTGTTTAAGTGTCTGCTCATTGTTCAGTGGGGTTTTCCTTGATATTTTACCTGTAAGTATATTGAGCGTCAATCAGTCTAACCTCCTCTATTACTCTTCCTCACTCTTTCCCTACCTTGTATTGTTCAACAGTTTTCTGTGTGTTTCCTTGTGAAACACACAGATGGGATGTATCTCAGCATTGTTCACTCTATTGTTTTTTTCTTCTTTTCCTCCTCCCTTAATCTCCTCTAACAGTGTTACTTTTGGAAACGTGTATGTATGTGTGTGTGTATGTACATATGAGAGAAAATATGTGACCTTTGTCTTTCTGAACTTGGCTTACTCCACTTAACATGATGTCCTCCAATTCTATCCATTTACTTGTGAATGACAAAACTTCATTCTTCTTTATGACTGGATAAAATTCCACTATATATATATATTATATAAATATATATATATATATTATATATATATATATTATATAAAAATATATATATATATATAATATATATATATATATATATATATATATATATATATATATTCTATTCATAGTTGTAGGCCATCTGGTCTGCTTTCATAGCTTGGCTATTGTGAATAATGCTGCAATAAACATGGGTGTGCAACTGTCTTTATTGTATTTTGACTTGCATTCCTTTGGGTAGATCCTAGGAGTGGTATTGCTGGATCATATGGCAGATCTATTTTTAGTTTTTAAGGAGCCTCCATACTGTTTTCCATAGTGGTTGTACTAATTTACATTCCCACCAACAGTGTATTAGGGTTTCTTTTTCCCCACATCCTTGCCAACATTTCTTGTTATTTGTGATCTTTATGATAGCCATTCTAACAGGAACGAGATGGAATCTTAATGTGGTTGTGATTTGCATTTCCTTTATGAACAATTCTTCATGTGCTTTTTGGCCTAATGGGCATCCCTTAATTAATTTTTCAAAGATCTAGATGTTTATACATTGTGGTTACATGGAGTACCGCTCTTTTTCCATGCCCTTTCAAGTTTAGGATTTTCAGATAGTATTTAGAATACATCTCATTCCTCTTCCTCACGAGAGTTCCACAAGTATTTGAAGCCTTCTACTACTTTGTTCCCTTGAGGTTTCTCCTCTGCTTGTTATTGGAAAGCCAGTCCCCTGGCCTCAATGTCAATTCACAAATAACAGGAGCAGAATTTTAAGGACAAGGAAAGATTTATCATTCATCAGATGAAGAGGAGGAGAGGGACAGTCAACCTCTCAAGGCTCTGTCATCCCACTTCTGAGAAAAAAATGTCCATTTATCTATTTATTTGTTTGTTTATTTTATTATGTTATTGTACTGGGGGTACATTGTGACATTTACAAAAGTTCTTATAATATATCATAGTTGAATTCACCCCTCCATCATTCTCCTTTATCGCCCCTCCCCCCATTCCTGGAATAGTTTCATCAGGTCTCATTTTTCCATTTTCATACATGTGTACATAATATTCCACCACATTCACCATCCTACACCCTTTCCTTATATCCTCCCCCTCCCACTGGTGCCAACCCCAGACAGGACCTGTTCTCTGTTTTTGAAAAAAGACATTTTTGTTAATTTAAGATAGCTATACAGGGAGTTTCATTGTGAAAATGTCTGCTTTTAAAGGAGATTTCAGGGTTTTAGTTCAAGTACGTGACAAAACGCATGTTCCACAATAGGTGCTGGCCTTGGTTCTCCCAGTTTATTGATGCCACATCTCTGAAGCTGTATGTTTCGGTTGACAGGTTTATACTTTCTTGGTGGTCAGAGAGAGAGAAGGGAAAAAGATTGCCTGGTTTAATTGAAGAGTAAAGAGTGCTAACCTTGGTCTCTCCAGTACGTAGAAAGACAGAGACAAAGGGGAAAATGTCAGTTAGGATAACAAGCAGAGCAACCTGAGCAGCATGCAAGCTGGTTACAACCAAAAGTCCTCCCCTCCCTTTTTTAGTCCCAGTTTCATTTTTCTCACTATCAATTTTATTCCTTCCATATCCACGGAAAAGGGGCATCACAGTCATCTGCTTCCTGCCTTTAGTTAATTTATGGGCCCAACTAAGGAGTCCGCACGCCTCAGCAAAAGCAGCTTTAAAGCACCAGTAACACAATGAACCATTTTCTTTCCACTCCAGTCCAACAAATTCTCTTTGTGGGACATAATTTTAAATTTGTTCACCATCCATCCTGATTTATCTCCTCTAATTATACTTTATTAGAGGTCTCCAGGCTATCTGACTTAGATGCAGTCCACCTGAGAATTGTATGCAAAAATAAAAACTAGCTGAATTTGTTAACACCCAAGGACTACTAAGTATAATCAAATTTCCATAAGGTATTTGAGAAGTCTGGTTGACAAAGCATGAGTTTGCATGGTGAATCGAAGGTTACCGGCCAAAGGCTGACTTTAGTCTTTTATTAAGCCCTCCATTGAGCTTTTCATTCATTAAGGAATTGATGACAATCCCTACTCAGATGTGGTTAAGAGATTGTCCCTAGTTTGAGTTTTCCTTTTTTTCCTAGAAGTATTCTGTTGATTTTCTTTTAAATGCCCTATGTTAGAGCTGGGAAGTTTTTTCTGTAAATGATCAGACAGTAAATATTTTAGGCTTTGTGGGCTGTAAGGTCTCTATTACGGCTACTCCTTACTGCCACTGTGAAGAGAAAGCAGCCTTAGATAATACACAAACAAATGGGTGTGGCTATTTCCAATTAAACTTCACTTACAAAAGGAGGAATAGGGGGCCTTGCTGAGATTCTGTTTTCTAACTTTACAGCCCTCATTAAAATTGGTTGGAGGGCCAGTGCTTGCCTAGTTCAATCCCCAGTACTACAAAAAATAATGGTGTAAAATAATCCATTTTTTGTCCATAATTTCTGAACTTTATATTGCCAGTTGACTTCTGATAAAATGGCTCCATCTAACACCTTCCAAATACATGCCAGAAAGCCTGCTGTGGACTTTTCTCTCCTACACAGTTTTCTGTAGCTTTCTTAATTTGAACTTCCTGGACTGTGGCTAGATGCCTCTGACTGATTTCTCATATCCTCTGTTGAACTGCACAGGAGTGAGTTTTATCGTGCTCATTCTCTGCTGGGAAGAGTAATTTACAGATTGAGGGCTGAGCTGAAGGCACACTCCTCCAGTGGGAGAATAAGGAAGCCATGACACTTCCTGCCACATCATCTTTTTCTTCCACAGCTCAGGTGTTCTGGAAATTAAATAATTTCTCATCCATAGTTAAATGGGCCTTCAAGGGATAAAAGAGTAAATTAAATATCGCCAAATGGAGTGTTGCACCAAAACCTGGAAAAAAATAAGTGATAACCAGTTAACGTAGCAAGAGAATATTTCACTAAATATATTTCACTGATACTGAAATGTGAATAATTAACTTAAGCATCTCTGTTGTGCACATCTGTTCCTGGAGCTAACATGTCTCTCCTGGGGAAAAGACTGTCCTTATCTTGCTTATTTATGACTTCCTCTATCAAAGTTGTTATTCTATAGGGCTTAGTCCAAGACCTTTCCTTTTTCTTTAGTATAGAGTTTGTCAAACTATGGCCTGTGGGCCACTTGAGCCTATTGCCTGTTTTTATAAATAAAGTTTTATTGGAACACAGCCATTAGGGTTACTTTGCATGTTGTCTATGGCTGTTTTCTCCCTATAATGGCAGAGCTGAGTAGTTTCAATGGAGACTAGATGGTCCATAAAGCTTAAAATATTTACTGTCTGGTCCCTTGTAGATGAAGTCCATTGACTCTTGCTCTTGGAAGTATCCATTGTCATTATCATTTTACCTTGCAGTCAACATAAAAATTATTAATGAGGTATTTTACATTCTTTTCCTCATTTTAATTCTTTGAAATATTTTCTGTATTTTGAATGAACAGAATATTCAATTTGGACCATTCACATTTCAAGGGCTTAGTTGCCACAAGTGATCAATAGTTACTGTATCAACAAACATGGATCTATATACCATTGTGTTTAGTTTTGTGTATTTTTACATTTCATACAAATGGGAATAAGTTAATATATTCTATGATGTACATTTTCCTCAATATTACGTGTGAAAGTTGTCTGGATGAATACCTACAACTGTTTATCCATTCTTCTGTCAATGGTTGGGTTGTTCTCAATAATTTGTGATTACAAGTAACATAGATAAGAACAGTTAAAATTTCTTTCCTAGACCTTACAGAATATATGTCTCAGAATGGAACTAAAGAACATCAGATATGCTCAGTTTCAGTTTTGTTGAGTAATGCCAAAATATAAAGCACTGGTCCCAGTTTACACCCCATCCTGAGAAGTAGCCATGAGCTCAAGTTTTGTGGTAATAATGTCCTTTCTTTTCTTTGTATTTATAAACATATATGCATCCCTAAATAAAACATACTGACTTTGCTTATTTTTGAACTTCATATAATTTAACCACACACAATATTTTCTTCTGTGACTTTCTTCTTTCAGTTATTTTTAAATAAGATTAAAACTGGGAATGTAGCTAATTGGTAGCATGCTTGCCTACCATGCTGAAGGCCCTGGGTCCAATTCCCAGTACTACACACAGAAAAACTCAGTGTAGTGCTATTTCATCAATTTTCATTGCTATATTGTATTTCATTGTCTGCAATTTGCTTATTGATTCTACTATGGACAGACATTTCAGTTGTTTCCTCTTTATGGCTACTATGGGTTGAATGTGGTCTGTGTCCCCCATGGGTCCATTGTGATAAAAGGCTTGGTTCACAGCTTGTTGGTATTGGGAAGTGCTATAGAACCTTTGGGAGGTAGGGGAGGTCCTTGGGTCTTTGCAGGTATGCTCTTGGAAGGTAGTTCTCATGGGACTTCTTGCTAGTTCTTGTGAAGGAATTGTTATAACAGCCTAGGTTTGACCCTAACCCATTTTCTCTTTCTGTTTCTTGGCTTGAAAATGTGACAGCTTACTCCATCATGTGTTCCTGCCATCACACCAGAAGTCCTCACCAGAATTGAGCTGATATTGTGCTATGCCCTTGAAACTCTGAACTTGTGAGCTAAATAAACCTCCTCTCTGTATAAAATTAGCTTCTAGCTTCCTTGGGCATTTCATTGTAGTAGCAATGAAATTCTTGTACATTCATTCCTCTTGGGGCACATGAACACTAGCTTCTTGAGAGTGTACACATAGAAGTGGAATTACTGGGTCATAGAATATATTCTATTTTAAGTTCCATTCCAAAAATAATTGTGCTAATTCATATTCCTTTTCTTTTTTTTTTTTTGTGGTGCTGCAGATTGAACTTGGGGTCTCCCAACCACTTGAGCCATGTCTCAGCTCTTTTGCTTTTAGTTTTTTTTTTTTTTTCAGATAGGGTCTCTTCATCCAGGCTGGCTTTGAACTGTGATCCTTCTGTCTCTGCTTCAGTATGAGCTGGGATTACAATGTATGACACCATGCCTGACCCCCAATTTATATTCTGAACAATGATATATGACAGTTCTGGTTACTCCAGGTCTCTGCTAACACCTGGAATTGTAACTTTACATTTAATTACATTTAGGTTTCCTGCTTTCTAAAATTTCTATTCTACTATTTTTCTCACTTTTCAAATAATTTTATCCATTTTTTGTGGTACCAGGACTTGAACTCAGGGCCTACAACCTTGAGCCACTCCACAAACCCTTTTTTTGTGATGGGTTTTTTGAGATAGGGTTTTGTGAACCATTTGCCCAGGCTGGCTTTGGCCTCCTGGTATCTGCCTACTGAGTAGCTAGGATTACAGGCATGAGCCAGTGGCTCTTGGCCAAATCATTTTATCTTTGTTATTAAAGATTTCTGAAGTATAGTTATATGTTCTGGACACTGAATATTTCTTGTTTGTATGTGTAGCAAGGTTTTTTCTACCTTGTGTTTTTATTCAAATCTTGCATAGTTTCTTTTGGTAAAGGAAAGTCCTTGTTTTAAGGTTTATCAGTTATCTATTTTGTAGCTAATGTATTTTCTACCATATTAAGAAATTATTCTCTAAACCAAGAACATGAAGATATTCCATGCTACTATTTAAGTGCTTTTTAATTTTGCCTTTGACATTTAGGTTTTAATCCATCTGGAACTGATTTTTGTGTACATGTAAGGTAGGATACTGGTTTTCTTTTTTCCCTTGCATTTATAAACAGCTGGACCAGCCTTGTTTATTGGAGTCCACTTCTTCCCTACTGACCTACAATGTCACCTTGGTTGTATATTGTGTCCCCATACACAAGCATCTATTTTAGGATTCTCTATTCTGTTCCATTGGTCTATTTTTCTGTGTTTTCATTGGCACCTTATTGCCTGATAAAAACAGTTTTATATTAAGTCTTGATATCTGATAGGGCAAATCTTGTCCTTGTTTTTCTTTTTAAGAGTGTCATATCATTTATAGGCCTTTACACTTTCCTTTCATTTTTAGGAAAAATGTGTATTGAATATGTACTCTAGCCAACTTTGAGCCCACCTAGACCTTGAAAACTGAGGTTAAAGGAGAAAGAAAATGAATAAACAAACACAACTCAGGTGGTAATGGCTGATATCACGTAAAATAAAGCAGGATGGGAGGATGGAGACTGTGGGGTGGGACCTGGGTTGTCCCGTTAGTAAGACAGGTCCAGGAGGACCTTCCAATGGCATGCCCCAAATGGCCTGAGGTCCTCCTCAACCTCCCAAAGGTTCTATAGCACTCTCTCTCTCTCTTGCTCTGTCTGTGTGTGTGTGTGTATATATAAGAGAGAAAGAAAGAAAGAGAGAGAGAGCAAGAGAGAGAGAGAACAAGCCCTCCGATATCTCATGATCACTACTTTTATCAGACCAGGGCTCCACCCTCATGATGTAATTACCTTCCGAAGGTCCCATCTCCATACCCATCATGTTGTGAGTTTTAACATATTAATTTTGGAGGGATGTGGATATTCAGTCCATAGCTTAAATTCTCAGATGACTTGTGGCTAAAGTAAGTAACAAATAAGCAAAATGTTTCCATGATGTACTAAAAAGGTAATGCCGGTTTGTTTTCTGATTCTGTGTAGAAGGAGCTTGGATGTTACCCTTCCATCCCACAGCAAACAAAAATCTGACTATACTGAAAAATCAACAACTCTTCTGAGACCCACAAAAGAAGTGAAGTCATAGAGCAAATTGCTATTCCCCAAACTGGAGAGACGGGCAGGCAGATGCAGAATCTGACCACTTACCAGAGCTGAAACCTCCACAAGAACCATTGCCAGGGTAGGAACTGTAACGAATGAATTGTTGCAAGCTAGGTATGCAGAAGACCAACAGTTAAAAACTCCGGTGGGGGGGACCCAGTCATGGCAGGGGAATGCTTTTGTGAGTTTTACCTCCAGGAGCTTAGTGGTGTACCTGTGATCTCAGCTACCTGGGGGGGCTATAGGTAGGAGGACTGCAGTCTTAGGTCAGCCCCAGGCGAAAATGTGAGACCCTATCTGAAAAATAACCTAAAAACAAAAAGGGCTGGTAGCATAGCTCAAGTGGTGGAGTGCTTGCTTAGCAAGTACAAGGCCCTGAGTTCAAAACCCCCTATATACTGTCTATGACAAGCCCACTTTAAATATAAAGACATTCAGAAATTTAAAGTAAATGGATAGAGTAATGTATATCATGATAAAATTAATCAAAAGGAAATGAGTAACTATATTAATTTTAGCAGACTTCAAAGCAAGGATAGTTATTATGGATAAAGAGGGGTATTACATAATATGAAGGGGTCAATTCATCAAGAAGATATAATAATCCTTGTCATGCATGTGCCTAACAACAGAGCATGAAATTATTTGAGGTAAAAACTGGTAGAACTGCAAGGGGAAATGGTGAATGAATCTACTAATATATATTTGGAGATTTTAACATTCCTCCATCAGAAATGGGCAGATTTGACAGGCAGAATTCATTAAGGATGTGATTGACCTCAACAAGCTCATCACCAACAAGATACAATTGACATCTATAGACTGCTTCATCCAACAGCAGCAGATGATATGTTCTTCTAAGTTCACATGGACTCTTCACCAAAATATTTCACATTCTGAACTATAAAACACAACAAATTTAAAAGAATGGAAATCATATAATGTCTATTTTCAGATCACAATAGAGTTAAAAACAAGAAATTAAACAACAGAAAGTTTACTGGAAAATCCTCAAACACATTACTTTAAGAGAAACCTTTGGTAACTTCTTTTGGTTTTCATCTCTTTCTGTCTGCCTGTCTTTTTTTTTTTCTTTCTTTTTTTTTTTTTGTGGTAGTGAGGCTTGAATTCAGGGCCTTGTGTTTGCTAAGCAGGCACTCTACTACTTGAGCCATTTCACCAGCCCTTTTTGCATTGGTTGTTTTTGAGATTAGGTCTTTATTTATGCTCAGTAGATGTGGACTATGATCTTCTTATTAATGCTTCCTCTGGAGCTGGGATGACAGGTGCACATCATCTATTGTGCACACCCATCTATTGGTTGAGATGTGGTCTCTGCCTAGGTTGACCTCAGATAGCAATCTTCTAGATCTGCACCTCTCATGTAATGAACCCCATTATTCCCATGCACGAACCACCACACCCAGCTCTGTCTGCCTTTCTATTTCTCTCTTTCTCCCCCTATGTCTTGCTTTAGTTATTGCGAATTATTTTCTGCAGGAGCTAGTTTCTGGACCCCCAGCAGTGTATTCAAAGAGTCTGGATTTTTTTGTCTTGCACCTTCTGTCATTTTTACTGAGGAGATAACGTGATTGCTCCTACTTCCATATCTCAGGAGTTCAGCAATTCTTCCTGGGTCATCATGGAGCAAGCAGGAAGTACCAGAGAGTTAATGTCTTCAAGCAATTACAGACTTCCTCACCCCTTAGTTGGTGCAATTCTGAGGTATAGTCTACACTGTCTTCTGGAATTCAGTGGTATAGCTGTAGTTGTCTACAGTGGTGCTGGTTTGATAACCCTTTATTTATTTCCTTCTCATATATCCACTTTATTACTAATGGCTCCAAGGAACAGCTACCAAATAAACTCTTTGTACTCTACTCCTTGATTATGAGTATGCTACTGCAGGACAATCCAAACCAAAGTAGTGCTTTCTAGGGATTTCTCATATTTCACTAGGATAGGATATATATATATGAAATTTTAACAGACCCTCCACATTCAATTTCCTTTGATTTATTAACTTAAAAATTATAAATGAAAAAATATAGTTAAAAAACTATAATTAAATAATGTTTTAAGTTGATGCAATAGATTCTCTTATACTGTGGCCTGAGGGCACACTCAAAGTTTAAGATGGCGCTTGTCCTTCAAGAGACTTTTAGGCCACAGAGTTGGGACATCTCATGGCAGCATAAGAATTGGGATAACATAGCAATTTTAATTAATGATGAACATTAATGCCAGGGCCAAAAATTCCTCCAAATGGATCAAAAATCTAGTTTTTTTTAAAAAAAGAATCAGTAGAAAAAAAAAGGTGAATTTCTTTATACTCAAAATCCAGAAGACACCTAAGAAGATATTAGATTACATATAAAATTACACTAAAAAATCTTCAAACTTTTGCATGGCTAAAAATACATTAAGAAAAGACTTGAGACCAATGAAAAACTGGGGAAAGATTTTGTAATTTATATTACAAAATTGAGGTCAGTATCCTTTCTAAAACCTAGATAAAAAACAGAAAAAATGGACAATACAGCAAAGTAAATGTGAATGAGGGCTGGGTGCTGGTGGCTCACGCCTGTAATCCTAGCTACTCAGGAGGCAGAGATCAGGAGGATCATGGTTCGAAGCCAGCCCAGCCCACGCAAAATAGTTTGCCAGACCCTATCTTGAAAAAAACCTATCACAAAAAAGGCTGGTGGAGTGGTTCAAGGTGTAGGCCCTGAGTTCAAGCCCTGGTACTGCAATAATAATAATAATATTATTAATAATAATAATGATAAAATAAAATAAATGTGAATAGGGCTTGAAACATAAAAGGATGATCATATGTACCAAATAAGAACAGGCAAATTAAAATTATCAGAACATTTCTCACCTGTGAAATGGACAACTATTTGGAAGCTTGACAGAGCACTCTATGTGCAAGGCTGAGAGGAAACAAGCATAGAACATTGCTCGTGGGAAGACAAAACTGAAACTTCTACAGGAGAGTTTTACAACAATTTTCAATCTGTAATGAAATTAAAGATGCATTTACTCCTTGACCCAGGAATTCTTCTTCTAGGAAACTAACTAAAGATATTCTTTCACCTTCATGAGGTGGCAGAAGCACACTATAGATTGCAGCACTATTTAAAACGGGAAAAAATTGGAAATAATCCAGACACACATGATATAAGGACTACTTCAAATAACCAGTTGCCTGTCCATACCACGGAGTTCTATGCAGCTGTGAAAACAGACTGAGAAAGACACTGACAGAGTGGACTCAGGCTGTGTGTTGTGACAAAGTACAAGATGCAGAATTGTGTTTGCAGTGTGATACTTTGTGTGATGAAGGGTGGGCGATGAGAATACATTACACACTTGCTTCTGTTTGCAGAAAGAAATGCAGGAAGAATAAATAAAAATTTTATTAAAATGGTTGCCTCTAGGGAGAGAGAAGTGGAAAGAAAGAATGGAGGGAGGAAGTAAGACTTTTCTGAGTTAATTTTTTCATATAGTCTATACTTCAAAACATGTTGCTATTTTACATATTCAAAATCAAAATTAAGTCAGAATGTCAACAAAAGTTGAACTTGAAAAATTAGAACTAAATGCTCCAACTCTATATCAAATTGGTAACATAATCACATAGAAAGAAAACATATTTCAAGAGATTTTAGAACACAGAACTTAGACTGTACATTCCCAGTGTACATTCCCTATAACGTTGGAGAAGGGAAGGCCAGCATCCAGGAAGGGGACAGCCATTGTGTGTGTGTGTGTGTGTGTGTGTGTGTGGCGGTGGTGGGGGGATATATTGATAACATTTGCAGGGCCTGAAGCAAGACTACAATGGATGCCTACAAATCATATGTCTAAATATTTAAAAGTTGTAAGTCAAGTTAACAAACTGTTAAATAAAATATGTTCTCTCCTGTCATCTTGACAGATACACCATCATGATCTAGGTAAGAGGGGACACCAGAATGCAGTCTCTTTCTCAATCTCTCTCTCTCTCTCTCTCTCTCTCTCTCTCTCTCTCTTTCTCTCTCTCTCTCTCCCTCTCTCCCTCTCTCACCCCTCCAACCCATGTGACGATAAAATAAGCAGATGGCAGTCTAACTCAAAAGTGAGTTGGCTGGCACCTTGATCTTGGACTTTCTAGCTTTTAGAACTATAAGCAAATAAATGTCTCTGGTTTAAGCCACCAAGTTTGTAATATTTTGTTATGGCATCCCAGGCTGAGTAATGTACACCAGCTTAGACAATGTGACATCGCTGCAGCTGGCCTGTGATCTGCTTTGAACTCAGGGAAGCCATGTTGGAGGTTGTGTATGTGAGAATAAAAGAGCAGCTCAGTTCTGTAAGACTGAAAAAAGAAGTGTTTCTTCTGAAGTATTTTGATGATGTTCTGGGTCTGAACTTCAGCTTTCATGGAAGAAATATACCAAGATAAATGAAGAATCTCCCAATGTTTTAAATAGGGAAGAGTGTGCGGCTGAATAACAATGTTAACACTACGTAGAAGATGTTAACAAATTGTAGTCTCCTGTAAAGGCATGTGACCCTCAGCTGAACCAGTGTTCTGTTGCGGTTGAAACACTGAGCTTTTATTTAGGCTGAATGGAAAGCAAAATTATTATTGAAAAATTGGCTGCAATTCTAGGGTAAGGATATGCTGTTATATATCACAATGAAAGAATTGTGATACTTTGATTAGAAGACTCAGGGCATTAAGAAGAAATTTAATCTAACTCCTCATGTGCATTTGATACAAAATTGAATGTCAATGCTTTCTTCTTTTGGACTCATTTTAGAGTGATCCATTCAAACTCTGCAGAAGTGAGACACTGATGACCCAGGGAAATCAAAATGTATCATCCTTTGTCTCTGAGGTTGTCATCAGACTATGTGTCCTGAGCTGGTTCAAGGTTTTGATTTTTTGTTGATCGGTTTTTTCTTCTAGCCTGATCCTTTCTGTGACCTTTCACAAGCATCAGTGGACATTGTCTAGGATCAGGAGACAGAGCTTTTATTTCACTGTGGCATAGCGTTCCATTGAATGTATAGATATGCTATGATTTCTGTGTCTTATGTGTTGCTAATACAAATAATAAATAATAATAAATGTCTACTAGTGCACAGGTGCAAGAGTTTTCTAGGATATATTTCTAAAAATTAGGTGCATATTTATTTATAAAGGAGATACTCAATAAAATGACTATTAACTCATTATTAATCTGCATATTATTTTTAATTTTCTTATGCATAATAATTCTTTTCTCTGTCCTTAGTTCTCAGTTTTTAACCTTGTCTTCCCACACTGGCTAAGTACCTCAATACAATGTTGAAGTGGTAATGGCAGACGTTCTTGTGTTGTTCTTGATGATAGTAAAGGACATACTTCCAACATTTTGCCATTAAGTATCATGTTTTCTGCAGCTGGGGGCATGGCTCAAGTGGTAGAGCATCTGCCTAGAAAGTAGGAGGCCCTGAGTTCAAACCCCAGTACCATCAAAAAAAATAAGTGTTGGTTTTCTGCAGGTTTATTTTTACAGACATCAATTATAAGAGCAAATAAATTTATTTCTGTTCTTAGTTTGTTTCAAATGTATTATTTTTTAAATGATGACTTTATTACTTTTGTATATATGATATATGTCTCATTTTAATAATTTTAATCACACAGAAGAATACAAAGAATAATTTTTAAAAAAACCCACTTCATTCCCCATTACCAAGATTCCTCTGTCAACATCTTTATATATATATATATATATATATATATATATATATATTTTATTCTTTATTTTGTTGTTGTCTTTCAGACAGGATCTCGAGGCTTATATCAGGCTGGCTTACACTGGTGATCTTTCTGCCTTAGCTTCCCAAGTGCTGGGATTACAGGTGTGTGCCATATTTTACTTTTTAGTAGGAAAATCTCAAACTCACAGAAAAATAGAGAGAATATCATTAATGGAACTTTACTTGACATTTTGCCACATTAGTTTCATCTGTTTTTTTAAATTCTGAAGTATTCAATGTAAATTTAAGATATTGTGACATTTCACACATATTTAGTACCTACTTTGTTACACAGTTCTTAAAACAATGATATTTCTTTCTTTACATAAAGAAATACCACGATTACTCTTAGCAAAACTAACAAACCCATATAATATATGCATTCTCGACAGCTGAAATTTTTTTTTGAGGGTGTGTGTGTAAAAAATCTTACCCTTTATATTTAAAGCACAGATATACATACATACACTACACACACACGCATGCACACACACACACACAGCATAACTGTGATATAAAAATTTCTTTTGAAGTCCAGTTAGGAAAATAATGTCTAAAATGTTGCTTGGGGTTGGGGATGTAGCTCAGTGGTTAAGTGTTTGCCTAGCATACATACAGCCTTGGGTTCAATCCCCAGTACCACAATAAATAAATAGCATTTCTAAAATATTCCTTGGGGAGTGATAATAGAAAAATGGTCTAGAAACACTGACATCATCTAATATGTAGTTCTTAGCTAAGTTTTCCTCTCAAAGATACCTTCAGTTGATATTCATATGCTGGATCCAAGGTGTTAGTAAGACATATGTCTACACATGCATTCTAAATATTTTCTTTTGTATGTTTTGTCTTTGCCCTTTTCATTTTTGAACATTTAAATTTTGATAGGGCACAATTCATTAGTTTTTATTACTATGCAATGGTTTTGGTTTTGTATTCTGGGCTGGCAAATATTTTCTCCTACATCTTCTTCTTGAAATCTTATAGTTTTAGCTTTTTTACATTTAGGTCTATAATCTATTTTGAGTTACTTTTGTGTCTTGTATGAGGCAAAGGTTTCAAATGAATGTTTTCAATTGAATATCCAGTTGTTCTAGCACCGTTTTCAAAAAAGACTTTCCCCCTTGAATTGCCTTGATGCTTTTGCTGAAAGCCAGTTGATATTTAAGTGCGGTTTATTATCCAGATTCTCTATTTTGTCCTGTTGATTCATGTGTCTATTTTTCTGTAAATATTGCACTTTTTTGACTGCTATAACTTTATATGAAGTCTTGAAAATAGTGTGAGTTCTCCACTTTTCTTTTCAAAAATTTCTCTTTTACATCCTATGTATTTGTTTAGAAATTTTAAAATTAGTTTATCAATTTCTACAAAAAATGATAGGTGAAATTTTTATTAATATTATGTTGTATTTATAGATTAATTTGTTAGATCTTAACAATATTGAGCCTTCCATATACTACATGGAAGTGGTATGTGTTCTACTTGCATGTTGATTAAATTTCTGGTAAAACAAAAAAATAAAAACAGTACAGTATATTTTCCCTTAATTTGTGGCAAAGATATATACTCTTTGTGAATCTATGTGGTTCTGAAAATTCTGGAGTGTTTCTTTTTGATGGCCAGTAAAGTGTCAGTACTGGGTTTTGTCTCCCACTTTCTTCCCTAAACCATTATGTTGGCAGCTTGAAACCTAGAATGGACCAGCAAGGGACTTAACACTATGCTGACTTAGATTTCCTTTTCACAGACTTTGACAACTGAATTAAAATAATTTTGGTGTCATGAAGAATCCTCTTAGTACTAACGTTTTTTTTTTTTTTTTGGTGATGCTGGGGATTGAATTCAAGACTAGGCAGGTGCTCTACCAACTTGAGCCACACCCCCAGCTCTCTTTGCTATGGTTATTTAGGAGATAAGGTCTTTTTGCCCAGGTCAGCCTGGACCACACTCCTCCTATTTTATGCTTCCTGCAGTAGCTGAACCACCATGCTCAACTTTTTCCCGTTGTGATGGGGTCTTACAAACTCTTTTGCTCAGGTTGGCCTGGAACCATGATCCTTCTGATTTCAGCACCCCCAAGTAGCTAGGATTACAGACATGAACCACTGGTGCCCAGGTCTCTTAATACTAATGCTACTCAGAATTATTGATTCTACTCTTTCTATTTCTGCTATGCAGAACCCGGGCTCAGTGAAGCAAGTAGTAAGAAATACACAGCATCTGTCTGGATATGTTTTTCTCTCTCTCAAAGCACAAAGGATAAGAACTTGGAAATAAGACTTGTTTGGATGTTTGATAAAATTCTATGTAATCTGCCAGTGGGAACACTGTTCTCTCACTCAGTGGCACAGGTTATTTTGAAAATTTAAGACTCCCGCTGAGGATGTAGTTCAGTGGTAGAGTGTTTACCTTGAACAAGACCCTGAGTTCAATGCCCAGCACTGCAAAAAGAGAGAGCAAAACAAAGGAAATTGTTGCAGTAGCAAAAATTCAACCTAATCCTTTATAGTGTGGTGGGATACAATCTGGAGTTATGTTTTAAAAATAAATAAGAACAAGTCATTTCTAATAGACAGGAAAGGTTCTATTTGATCTATTGCACTAAAAGTTGTGAAATTATAGAGGAACCAAAAATGTACAAGGGATCACATGTATTTGAGAATCCCATGAGCTGCAATTGTACTATATGCTAGGGATATATCTGGTGAATGCAACAGATAGGGCGGGCCTTCCTTTCCTCATATAGCTTACAGTTCACAGGGAAGATGGACAATGGACAAGTGTGAGGAAGGCTCAAAGAAAAAGCAAGGGTGCTTTCCTGAATAGTTCATAGGAAGTCATAAGTTTCCAGCCTCCTCCAACTTTAGGCCACCCAATTTGAACTTCAACTTGTCCCGTTAGTAAAGGCCCAGGTTTAATTCATAGTAACCAACTTAACTGGGCTAAATGACATTCTCTTAGCCCCAGCCTTCTTCTCTATAACATACTGTTAGGGAAAGTACTTTCTGACCTATGAAGAACATATGCCAATGAAGAACACACTATTTCTTGTCAGAGCTAAAACATCCAGTGGGTCGTGGACCATCAAGTTAATGTCTAGGGATAGGAATTTCTTCCAGCCCAAAGTTGCTACATGAGTGCTATCTGCTAGGGGTAGGAAGGAATTCTAAACTTTTAGATGTATGAATGTAGACGGAATATCTCAACCCTGGCTTTACAATAGGATAACCAGAGGAGCCTTTTAAAACAATTCTGATGCCAGTGACATCTCCAATTAATTAAATTCAGTGCCAGGCAACAGCATTATTTCAAAACTATTTGAGTGATTCTAATGTGCAGCCAGAGGTGAAGAATCTGCAGCATGAGTGATAAAAGTCCTTCATCTCTGGAGCTTGGAGAGTGGTAGGACTACCAGAACAGAGGGGCCCATTTTTCTCATGTATTTTAGATTCTCCAACTACTTTAATCTGGAGCACAACCAAGTCACTGGCTAAAACCAAAGGCAGCAGTCGCTTAGGCTACAACTGTGGCGTGTTAGTTTTTCTTTTATTATTCATATGTGCGTACAAGGCTTGGGTCATTTCTCCCCCCTGCCCCCACCCCCTCCCTTACCACCCACTCCACCCCCTCCCTCTCCCCCCAACCCCCTCAATACCCAGCAGAAACTATTTTGCCCTTTGTTAGTTTTTCTTTTGACATTTTGTGCCTCTTCAAGTGAAAAACTATCTGGGTGGGTACTGGAGGTGGGAGTTGGTCTCTAGTAATTCACACCATTATTAGGTTTATGCCATTTAGTGTCACCATCCTTCCCATGAATTTGTGTTGACCTTTGCATGTCTGTGGTCAATGTGCAACACATACACATTGTAGAGATGAACTATAATGAGTATCTTATTTTATCTCCAAGTAGAAAACTATGTTCCTGCTCCACTGTCAGCATCTCATATGTCTAGGTAAGTAGAGAGTTCCAGATGATGTCTGGGGATTTTTTCTGGAATAATATTAAAGACTTAGCCAGTAGCTGTGCACTAGCTACTTGCATGTTAACCGCAACTCCTTACAACAGCTTCACAAAGCAAATAGTACTGCAGTCATTTTCTAAATAAGGTTTGCTATCTGTGATTTAAGGACATATTAGAGTTCAACAGTTGAAGTGTATGTGAAATGCAACTTTATTTCATATGAATAGCTTTATTTTATTGTGAGCTTCAGATTCTCTTGGGTTGTAGGAAGTGTCACCTCAGTTACTTTGGAGCTTCTCCCTTTTCCCATCTTATTTTAGGGCTTCGTGGTAGTCAAGGTACTGAGAGAAAAGGAAATATGACAGAGGGGGTGAATTTATTCAAAGTACACTGTACTCATCTATGGAATTATCACAATGAAACAACCCCTCTTGTAATATTAATGCATACTAATAAAACAGAAGAAAAGGGAATATGTCCCCGATGTCATCTATTCCTGCTGGACCTGCTTGTGTCTCCTTGGTCTTATTGGTCCATGAAGGATACCCTAGCAGGGGCCCTAGACCTCAATGCCACGTCTCAGCCGCTCTTGGTAGCAAAGAAAACCTTGTTTGTTCTTGCAGCACTTCCCAGTGCACCCTTTTTCATGCACCCTTTTTTACTCTGGGTCTTGCCACTTTATATGACTTTACCTGAGAAAAGGGGCAAGGTTTCCCTTGCTCTCAGATTCCCCAAAACAATCCTGCAGGTTCTGTCCTCCCCATTCCTCTGATTGTGCCTCAGGGAGGGGTAGTTCCAAGACTTTGAGATGCTCCCCTTTTCAGAGAACTCAACCAGTGTTTGTTTCCTTACAGATTCTTTCTTTTTTCATGTCCCAAGGAATCTTTTACTTTTAAGAAATACTTATTGATGTATAATTTACATATATTAAAATGCACGTGTTAAGTATGCAGTTAATAAACTTGGGCCAGTGTTTCCAGTTGTATAACCCACAGGCACATTAGTATATAGGACATTTCCTTCAACCCAGAAAATGCCTGCATGCCCTTTTCCAGGCAACCCCCACGCCCAACCACTTTTCTGATTTTTATCAGGCTATATCAGTTTTGGCACTTTATGTCAATAGAATCATATAGTATACACTCTTAAATTTGTCTTTTTTTAAAGCTCAACATCATGTTTTTGAGATCCTAGGAATATTTTTCTTTTTCTCTTTTTTTTTTGGTAGTACTGGGGTTTGGACTCAGGGCTTCACTCTTGCAAAGCAGGCGCTGTACTGCTTGAGCTACACCTCAGTCCCCTAGGGATATTTTTCATTTCACTCTTTTTTTTTTATTTTTTTTTTATTATTCATATGTGCATACAAGGCTTGGTTTATTTCTCCCCCCTGCCCCCACCCCCTCCCTTACCACCCACTCCACCCCCTCCCGCTCCCCCCCTCAATACCCAGCAGAAACTATTTTGCCCTTATCTCTAATTTTGTTGTAGAGAGAGTATAAGCAATAATAGGAAGGAACAAGGGGTTTTGCTGGTTGAGATAAGGATAGCTATACAGGGCATTGACTCACATTGATTTCCTGTGCATGGGTGTTACCTTCTAGGTTAATTCTTTTTGATCTAACCTTTTCTCTAGTTCCTGGTCCCCTTTTCCTATTGGCCTCAGTTGCTTTAAGGTATCTGCTTTAGTTTCTCTGCATTAAGGGCAACAAATGCTAGCTAGTTTTTTAGGTGTCTTACCTATCCTCACCCCTCCCTTGTGTGCTCTCGCTTTTATCATGTGCTCATAGTCCAATCCCATTGTTGTGTTTGCCTTTGATCTAATGTCCACATATGAGGGAGAACATACGATTTTTGGTTTTTTGAGCCAGGCTAACCCCACTCAGAATGATGTTCTCCAATTCCATCCATTTACCAGCGAATGATAACATTTCGTTCTTCTTCAAGGCTGCATAAAATTCCATTGTGTATAGATACCACATTTTCTTAATCCATTCGTCAGTGGTGGGGCATCTTGGCTGTTTCCATAACTTGGCTATTGTGAATAGTGCCGCAATAAACATGGATGTGCAGGTGCCTCTGGAGTAACAGTCTTTTGGGTATATCCCCAAGAGTGGTATTGCTGGATCAAATGGTAGATCGATGTCCAGCTTTTTAAGTAGCCTCCAAATTTTTTTCCGGAGTGGTTGTACTAGTCTACATTCCCACCAACAGTGTAAGAGGGTTCCTTTTTCCCCGCATCCTCACCAACACCTGTTGTTGGTGGTGTTGCTGATGATGGCTGTTCTAACAGGGGTGAGGTGGAATCTTAGTGTGGTTTTAATTTGCATTTCCTTTATTGCTAGAGATGGTGAGCATTTTTTCATGTGTTTTCTGGCCATTTGAATTTCTTCTTTTGAGAAAGTTCTGTTTAGTTCACATGCCCATTTCTTTATTGGTTCATTAGTTTTGGGAGAATTTAGTTTTTTAAGTTCCCTGTATATTCTGGTTATCAGTCCTTTGTCTGATGTATAATTGGCAAATATTTTCTCCCACTCTGTGGGTGTTCTCTTCAGTTTAGAGACCATTTCTTTTGATGAACAGAAGCTTTTTAGTTTTATGAGGTCCCATTTATCTATGCTATCTCTTAGTTGCTGTGCTGCTGGGGATACTCTGGAGTTAGTAGGTATAGGTAAGAACTTTCTCATTTCACTCTTAAATAATCATTCTTTCTCTATTCCTTCTGGCCTCTTAAAGCTGCCTAGGGCTTTGCATCTCCAAAGCCTGAACTTTTAACATTCAGAAGCTTTTCTTTGCTCTCTGGTTACATTTTCTCTTCCCCTTTTCAAATCCTACCTATGTAAGAAGGAAGATGTCAAGAAGTATCAGGAAATGGCGAGGGAACTTTAGTCAATAGCTTCAAGAATTATCCTATCACCAAAGTCAAGAGCAGAGTCAGCATTTCAATCTAGGATTCTATGATGCGGAATGTCTGTCTGCTTTTAATGACTGATCCCCTAGTTTTCCTGGGAATTTTAAACAATTGACTGGCGAGGAGAGGGGGAAAAAATGGAGAGTTGTTTTGGAACATGGGCTATCTGTTATTCATTAGAGACAAGGGGTTAAACGGTATTCCTCACCAAAGCCTTAAGTAAATAAGCTAACATTGGCTCAATTCAATGAACACTAAGCAAAAAAATTAAGGGTAATTGTTCTCCCTGGTAATATTAGACCTTTGGAAGAATAGCCACGACTAAAAATAAGCTGCTGAATTTAGAAGCAAATTTAGAAATTTATTAATTTAGAAATTTAGAAACAAAGCCCCCTTTCCTTTATGGTTTGTAAAATTAGTTGACTTGGGCTCTGCCACTAACCAGCTGGGTAGTTTTGGGCAAGTCTCATTACTTTCTAAGCCTCAGTTCCTGCAATACTAAAATGAGAGGATTGCATTAAATGGTCACTTCCTCCTAACTCAGAGTCATAGTGAATCAATGTTTGTAGTCCCCAACAAATGAGCAAAGGTGTTTGCATAGCACAATGATCCTTGCCAACAATTCAGGATGTGCTAACTGCATGAACAACGTGGAGGGTTACAATCCTGTTGTTTGCTTTCATATGCTTTCACATGCTCAGTGTTTTTATTTCCCATATAAGCATGAAACAAAAGAGAGATGAAACTGGCTTTAACATGTTTTTATTAGGTAGTACGAACCATGGATGAAAGAAATAGTCCTCTCGTGACAAAACTCAACAATGGGAGTTTTGGAATAAATTCAATTTTGGTGACAACAACAAAAGACAGTTTGCAGTGGCATAGAATGGTCTCATTCTTTCAAAAAACATGGGAACTTTCTCAATTTTGAGGTTATATTAATGAGAATACTTTGGCTGTCTGAGCTATAATAATAATAATGAACCAATATGTAAGCAGAACGTCTATGGTGCATTTTAGAACATTTCAAAAATGCTGTCGTTATTGTAGTACAGTAAGTTTTAAAGGTAAGGTTGATGTATTATTGCTCCCGGTGAAGATAAGTGTAGTAGGTGCTCAAACTGCTTTTGCTGAAAAGCATTGCTTCCTTACTTCGCTCATAAATAAACTAAAAGCAGGAGAAAAATCTTGGTATCTCTATCTTCATTTTGTACCTGTTGTCTGTCAGTTGCTCACAGCCATTCTTTCCTGCAGGACAGGAATGATCGATAACATCTTTATGACAAGGGACTGAAACATCCCCTAAGGAAAAGCAGAGCCTTGCGGGACAGACCACCCCTCCAAATGAGGACAATTACCTATAATGATAAGGCTGCACCTTGGAGCAGGAGCAATCATGTCTTGGGAACCAGATTGCTCCCCTCAAGTGATGACAAGGATAACAACTTCTCTGGAACCCCTCTTGGAGCCCTCTTGACTGAGATAATGGTTAACCAGATGACACCTATGATTGGACTGTTTAACTATGCATACCTTTGTCCCCTGCCTCCAGTTCTTTGTCTACTTAAACGTATTGCTCATGTCTGTACCCAGAAGATGGCTGACGATGAGCCTAGTGTTTACTCTGCCTCTTCCCATGGCATGTCCCCAAACGTGTAACAAACCTCCTTTTCTATCTGTCACCATGCCTCCTTATTTAGTGTAGAGGAGCAAACTGCTAGGCCTGGCATATGGAATCCCAGGAGTTTGGGCCTTGAAACTCTAGTTTCATAAGTATCTTACTTAAGACCAGAAAACTAATTAGTGGAATGTTTTAACTACTTCACGTGAGAGTTTACTTAGGTATCATTTCAGGATTCATTTTTACATGCTTTACTGATTTTTCATTTAGCTTATAATTTTTGTTTATTTTGGTTTTTTGCAATCGTAGGATTTTGTTTAACAGAAGTGTTTGTTCTACTGCTAATTTTTGAAAACTATCAAAGTTTAAAATCTTCCAAAAAAAAAAAAAAAGAGAGTTATGGAGAGGGAACAGAAAGGGTTTTAATTTATGGAGGAAAAAAATGAGTGAATCAGCTTATGCTAAAATTCTACTCTTGACATTTTGAAGAATGATACAAATAATAAATGGAAATGTTTAAAATTTAATGCTTCTCTGAGATTCCATAGGGATGAGTACATTGGTCAGTCTTCAACTGGGTAATTTATAAATAATAGAAGTTTCTTTTCACAGTTCTGGAGGGTGGGAAGTTCAAGATGAAATGCCAAAGATTTAGTTTCTAGTAAGGCCTTGCTCTCTGCTGATGCCTTCTTGCTGAGACCTGACATGGCAGAAGGGGCAAACAAATTCTCCAGGGCTTCGTTTTAAAGGGCACTAATCATACTCATCAGGGCTCCACCCACATAACCTAATCACCTTTGAATGTCCCTCTTCTTAATTAAGACCACATTGGGGATTAGGTTTCTACATCTGGATTTTGAGGAGACATAAACATTTAGACCACAGCAGATGATGGAAGAAAATGTACTGAGGTAGTTTTCAAAGTTTCTTTATTTTCATTCAGGGCATTGCTTTGCCACCTGTTCTATGTGTTTGCATGGTGCTCTGTATTTACTGAAGCATTTTTCTCCAGATAAAGGTCCCCAAAGAACAGTGATCTGCTCAAGTGCATGGCATATAGGATTTCCCATTGTAAGGAACTCTGTGCCTCTGTCTTTTGTTCTGACACTCAGAGTAGCTCTAAGCAGATAGAACTTTACTCTAGTAGGTGGCTTCATAGCAACTGTCAAAGGTTTCAAAATAAAGGCCAATCCAGGAGCACCCCACTTTACCATGGGCTAGCAGATGGGTCTTCTCTGGAATAACATAAAAACTTGAAGAGTGGCTCATTTGAAACAATGGAAAACTCAAAGAGCCTAACAGAAATGTCTGAAGTTTCAGGAGAGACATTTTTTCAGACTTGGGAGAAAAATGTTGGGCAAGATTTGACTAGTTATTTAAATAAAGTAGGTCTAACTCTTTTATATTTGGGAGCTCAGGCTTCCTAAAGAGATAGATTAGTGGAAAAAGTTGGGATTTGGGCTCAGAGACTTTAAGGTTTTTCAATATCATAATCGTTCTTATTTACCTTCTCAAGGTAGAGATCATAGCATAGCTACTTCTCAGTGCCAAACAAATAAATTGAGAACAAGTCAATAGGGAAGAGAGAAAGAAAACTATGGGTTGATACAGCAGGGAAGAATTCCTTACAGTTTATCTTAAAACCAGTATCTAAAGGATCATATGAGATAAAGTTTTCTAGAAAATATCATTATTGGGGCATTGTTTTTTATAATCATGGTAGAATACAAAATAAATGCATTCAATTGTGGCCTGCTTGTGGAAATGGTGAAAGGACAGTGAGAGGGCATGGTGGTATTGTTTTAGACACTTGACATAGAAATTAGAAAAGCTGGAATTGTGACAAGTTGACTGTGAGACCTGGGACATGTCACCTAACACAGTGGATCTCAAACTTCAGTGATTCAGAAAGAATCACGTGGAGAACATGTTAAAACACCGGGTCCTATCCCTGGAGATTCTGATTCATTAGGCCTGGGAGAGGGCCTGAGACTAATTTTAACAAAGTAGAAGGTGATGCTGCTATTGGTGACCTGGGGGCCCACACTTTGAGGAGCAAGGAAGTCTCAGACTAGACTCTTCCTATTTTTAAAAAGAGTCTACTATGCTAGATGATGACTTAAGTCTCTTCTGGTCCCATAAAATTCTCTGAGGCTTGATTTTGTTCCACTTGCCCTTCTGAAAGTGTCTGTACTTTTTCTTTTTAATAGAGATGGCTAATGGTAGAGTATAAATTAGATTTCCCAGGGAGAATCTGTCTTTGGGAAAATTTGTTGCTGTAAAGGTATTAACCATTAGCAACAGGTGCCTACTTAAATATTTCACATTCGGTTTTATGTTTGAGTCTCTTGAGTAAAATGGAAAGAATATCCAGAAGGCTTGAGTTTGAGTCTTGAGTCTGTCACTTTCCAGTCCCACGACTTTAAAACTTTCTTAGTTTCTTCATCTGTAGATTAGGGTAACCAATTCCAGGGCTTTCTTACATTGGTGATCCCAAGAATATGCACATGAAATACTTTGTAGGTTATAAGGAGCAATGCAAGTGCAAGTGCAAGGAATGACGGTGTGCAAGGCACAGTAAGCAAGAATTCCAAGACAGAGGCACTGGGCCAATTCCAGGGTGACTTGTTAGAGGCCCTGTGGTTGCCTAATACCACTCTACAAGCATCTGGAATCTTCCATCCAGCTCTGTACCTTAGCTTGTCCACAGGAATGTCTGTTCCATGCTGTGTAAGGCCTGGCACTGAAAGAAGAAACTGGAAGCTGATAATTGTATAAGTCATGAAACCAGACCACTGTGCATATTATGAAAGAAATTAATTATAAGAATTAGATCTTATCAATGGAGGAGGAGCTGGGAAATCAGCAGGAGGTGGGAGCTGAGAGGTCAGGAGAAGGTCACCAGCCCAAGCACTGGTGAATGAGTCAGTTTCCAAGGAAACCATCCATTGGGCTCAGCAGGTCCGGTGGTTGTAGTTGGAACACAAAAAGGCACTGGTACAATTATTATAGGAAGTTGTTGGCTCTTTGTGGCCATTGCCTTTGAAAGTTTACAGAGAAGTGTCTGGTGACGGCTTGGGGTTGCTGTTGACCAACAGCTAGAGTACGAGATGTGGAGGCAAGGAGAGCAAGGACCAGATGGAAGCTGCTGAAACTTCTACATCTGTGTGTCACCACCTTTAACCAACCATGGCCTTCAGAGAAGAATGGGTACTGCTTGCCTTCCACCTCCCCAATTTTGTACCCCTTCATCTTTGTGTACTTTAAATCAGAGCCATACAGGAAAGGAGATTCTGGAAAACTTAGTTTTTGGCACAAAAACTTGACATTAGAACAATCCAGAACATTATCTAAAAGAATTTCTGAAGTACATATTGACTTAATAAGAAGGTATTTCCTTATCTTAGAGGTACAAGTCATTCATCTCTAAAATAGCTAGAAAGCAGCACTAGATATAACAAATAAGATATATTTGATCTCAACAATAAATTATAGTCACTTAACTATCTTGGGAAAGCACATTGATGTGGAAAATGTATGAGGCCTTATTTGTGTGAGCATGTACACGCTTACACAATCACAAAACGTGTAGATAGATATGGCAGCACTTGGGTTTGAACTCAGAGCCTTGTGCTTGCTAAGCAGGCACTCTACCACTTGAACTACCCCCCAGTCATTTTATGTTTCAGGTTATTTTTAAGATAGAGTCTCACAGTTTTGCCTGGGGTCCACCTCAGACCACGAATCAGTTATACTGATTAGCATGGTTAATATCTTTGTTTTTATTTGTTTATTTTTTAATTTATTTTATTATTCATTTATTCACATGTGCATACATTGTTTGGGTCATTTCTTCCTCCTGCCCCCGCCCCACCCTCTCCCAAAGTGTAGCCCAGCCTGGCCTCGAACTTGTGATCCTCCTGCCTCATCTTCTTCACCTCGTTGATTACCGGTGTGCGCCACCACGACCGGTGATTAATATCTAAGATAAACTCTCCTACATACACTCAAATCTCTTTAGTAATTTTTTGGGTGTTTAGACTTATATGTACTTTAATATTCATATTTATTTACTTAAGATTTCCATTGGATTTATAATTAATATTCAGTAAATTATATATTAATTTTAAGAGAAGGACTTCTTATGATACCAAGTCTTTCTATTGAAGAATACATATGTCTTTCTATTAAGAAATTGTTTTACACCTTCAATAAAAGATGGAAGACCTGTGTGTAATGTGGGACAGAGAGCCAAAGTGGAAAGGGGCGAGATTACTAACCATACCCTGGAGGCTGGTCTCATTCTTCAACCCGACTTTATTGAAGGTTTGTTATGTGCTGATGTTACAATTCAGTTCTCAGAGTATAACAGGGACTTAGAGGCTACTTTTGCTGAAAGCACTGACTCTTCACTTGGGCTTGCAAATGTCCACTGGGCAAGTGAAAGTAGGATAAAAGCTTGGCATCTCTGCCTTCACACTGCATTTGTGTCCTTTGTTATTTAAACTTTGGTTCAGATTTCTGCTGAACTAGTCATGTAGGTATGTTGAGCATTTAAGGAGTGTTCATCTAAAACTGGCAATAAAAGGTTGGTTAGTACAAAATTTAGTATCTCTCCTTCTTGTTCAAGGCTGAAGACACTAAGATAAAAATAGCTAAGATATTTTCAAGATTTACAGAGACATAATAATCAACAGATTATTAACCACCAGATTTTACAACGTCCTGCTCCAGACCAGTGGAGTGGCACCTAGAAGTCTCCAGTAATTGCCTGAAACCTGAAGAAGGACCAAGTCATTGTCTCAACTATCTCCATTTTGCTCCTCTGTTCTCTTTTCTCTCTCTCTGAGTTACTTGTCCTTCCTAGCTTATCTCAAGTTCCAGGAACAGAGAGCCTTGCAGGTGGTCCTCTCCCCTAGAGCCGGCTGGACCCTGCAGAACCAAAACTGAGATAATGATCAACCAGACCACTGTTGGAGCAAGACTGCTTGATTATGTACACCTGTTTCCCTCTTCCCCACTTTTGTTTCTTTTCCTTCAATCCCCCCCAAATTATTGTTAGTGCCTCAGAGGCAGACTTTAGGTCACTAAACTGCTTTTCTCCAGTGTTGGCCACACTAAGAACAAATTCCTTTCCTATTTCACCACTGCTGCTCTCTGATTGGACTTTCGAGGCAGTGGTGGTTGAATCTGGTCTGAGATCCCCGGGGTCAGGCCTCTGGCCCAGGACTCTGGCAACAAGATGGTATTGTTTTCACCTTCCTTATTTTCATATTCTGGAGAAAGGCATACTGTATTGCGCAACATTGAATAGAGACAGAACTTTGTTATGGAATTTATCACAGGTAGATTTCACCAATGGAAAAAATGCAAACTTATTTCTCTTTTGTTGTTCATTTGGTGTTGACTTAAAGTGGTCCTTGACACCTTGATCTTTCAAAATAAGTGATTGCTATAGAGCTCCTAGCCACACTTTCATTTTCCACATTTCAGTACTAATAAAAATTCGGAGTCTGTGATTTTTAAAGTTTCAAGAACAACTACATCTTCAGTTGTGTGCTTTATAATCCTGGTGTGAATTATTTCTTCAATGATATGACATTTTATTTATTTTTTAATATTCACTTCCAATAGCAGTTATGAAATCATGAAAATTTATTTTCACTTGCTTACACAGAAAAGGGGAAAGTGAAGAGGCTAGGAAATCACATACATTTTCTTTTCTTTTCTTGACATTGTATCATCTGAAGGTGGTTGGCTATACCAAGCTCAAATAATTAAATATTAAATTTCTACTGTATGCAAGACAGAATTGTGGAGGCTGGGGGAGTTTATGGAAATAAAGGACAATATGTTCTCTAGTCTAAGCTATTTATAATCATTGTTAGATCAGAAATCCATAAAAATTAATACTAAAACACCAACTTTTCCTCTTTAAAACATGCTTTAGTCGTTTAGTGCTACGGTAATTTTGTGAGGTCAGATTATTATCATTTCCATCTCATAGATGGAAAGCTGAGGCTCATCAAGGTGAAGATGGGTAGTGACAGAGCTGGGGTTCAAACACAGGTGTTGTTTCCCATTGTCTGCACTTTTAATTACTCTGCAACATTGCCTTGTTAAAAGAGGCAAAATCTAAAATGACAACCAGGTGATGAACGACATACAAGACAATAACAGAGCCATATCAACATGTCATCTGGAGATGGACTGGGAGTCAGTACACATGCAAATGAATCTCATGTCCTTTAGAATGTCATTGCAAGGAGAAATCTAAAACACCATCTTGTCTAGCTCGCCCATTGCTGGGTGCATAAATAACTATGGATGACTAGGCTTTGTAACATGAGAACTGTAGCCCAGAGTGTAAATGTTATGCCCAGGGTCATAATGAAATTAAATTGTAGATTTGTAAGACATCTGAGAAATGTAAAAAAATCTCCCAAGCAAAGCTGGAACACAGTCTCTCCTTGAAATTCTTCTAAAGATGAGATTCTCCCTTCACTAAAGTTGATACCTCAATAATAACAATGAACAGTTATGCACAGGGTGCTATGGGAGCAGAGAGAAATACACAAAATGGTGGTGGTTTAGCTGTATTGCCAACTATAGTACTCATTATGAATCACGATTTCCATTTTATCATTGAGAAATGTTAGACTGGAGGAGGATACAAAGGTAGCTACAGCACGGGATGATCTCACAGCCAATCCAGTGTTTATTCTCCCGTGCCACCCTCCCTTCCATTTGGCATCATTCTTTTTCTAATGAAGATCAAACCGATAATTATTTTAGTAGAACTGTTGCTGCTGGATCCTCTTTACTTGGCCAGATTTCCCATCACTCAGCTGCTGTTAGTGTTGGCTAAGGCCTCCAGCTGCCTCCTGCTTTGGAGAACTGTCATCCAAAACAAAGCTCAGAACCTGGGAGACATTGCCTTTCCCCTTCCCAAGAGTAGCCAATGACAGGTGATGAGAGGCACAAAAAGCTATTCCCTTGCCTCAAAGTAGGGCAACTCTGTAGTGCTGTTAATGTTCCAGTGTCTCTCATGGACCAGGCCAAAGCTAGTCAATCCGAGAACCCATTTGTGCTCCTCTCTTTCTCTGTCCCCACCCTGCTTCACTTCATTTCCTTCCGTTTTTGTTTTGTTTTTTTTCCCGAAAAGCATGTCCTCAACAAATCACATTCAGGGCTGCTCATCTAGCCAGATAAGGTGGCTCAAGTCTGTAAACTTAGCTACTCCAGAGGAGGAGATCAGTAGGATACTGGTTCAAGGCCAGCTCAGGCAAAAAGCTCATGAGATTCCATCTCAACCAGTGGCTGGGCATGGCAGTACATATCTGTCACCCCAACTATGCAGAGGAGGATCATGGTCCGGGCTGGCGTGGCATAAAGTGAGACCCTATCTCAAAAGTAACCAGTGCAAAAAGGGCTGGGGTATAGCTCAAGTGGAAGAGTGCCTGCCTAGCAAGTGCAAGGCCATGAGCTCAACCCCTAGGACCAATCTCCCCCAATTTCTTTCTACTCATCTAAAGACATCTTAAATAAAGCATAAAAGACAAACCTAAAACTGGTAAGATAATTGCATTAATTAATAAAGGATTGATATCCAGTATATATGAAGATCTTCTAATATAACAATAAGAAAAAGACAAATAATCCAATGGAAAAATTAGTAAGAACACAAAGGGTTTTACAGAAAAGGAAACACATGTGGTCAATAAACATATAAGGATATGTACAACCTCACTAACAATCAAGTCAATGCAAATAAAGGGAAACTTTCATTACATTTAAATTTTATATATGACATAATATGTGTGATAAAACTATATAACTACACATGTACTTATAGCAGGGAAGGATAAACACAATATTTTAAATTATGTTCATTTGTGGGGTAGGTATAATTATAGAATTTCAGAGAAATATATGGTTAGCTATCCATTACTTACAGTATTTTAGGTTTTTAGTTTTTTGGTGGGTTCATTTGTGATCATTACATTATTTAAAAAATGATAGCTAGGTATACAGCAATTTGGATCAAAGATTTTGGTGAGTTATAAGCCAACGATAATGATGGTCCCAATTCTCTACAAGTGAGGTCCTTAAAAGTGACTTGAGGGGAAGGAGGGAGGAATAAATCCTTTCTTAAAGCAATTTCAAAAGCTTGAACTGCTAGAAGATTTATAAGCTAAAGGAGCTTATATTAGGGTAGGGAAGGTTATGCTGCAATAACAAATAAACCTCAAATCCTCAAATCCTAGTGATCTATTACAGCAAAGGCTTATTCCTCATGCCCATTGTGGATCAGTGACCCAGGTAGGGGGAGGTTCTACCATGTGGTAGTTGCATTAGCTAAAACACTGACTCCTTGGCTATCACATTATGGGGAAAAAGCACTGGAAAGTCTCAAACATGAACATAAATGCCTCAGTTCAAAAGTGGCCATGTGAATTATGCTTACAGCCCATGATTACAAGTAGTCTTAAGACTTTGACTAACCTTAAGGGAAGTATAACTCACCAGTGTGCCCAGAAGGAGAGAATAACTAAGTTGATTTGAGAAGTCTTTGAAACAGAGCTATGTTTAGTAGAGACACAATGGCAATGATTTCACATCTAGATGACTAAGCGTGACAGACTGAGGTAGGGAGCACATTTTCCATTTTTCAGAAGGATGGTGATGGTCCCAAGAGAATATAGTTTAGCTGTGTGCTTTGAAGACTTTTAAACTTTGTCCTCGCCACATACCTACAGGGATTCCCAGGAATACTTGGGCTAGGCATTGAACTGAAGAGGATGAAGGTCTTGCATTGACCTCTAGAAGCAAGAATCAGAGAGAATTGAGGATTATGATTAATGTGAGCACATTCGTATCATGGACAAATAAAACTCAAATGCCCATTACACTCAGTACCTTGCAAGTTACTGGTGTTTGCTTTGGCTCATCTTGTCCAGGATCAAAATAAGAGCTACTTTTGAAGTCACCAGAGTGTGTGTGTGTGTGTGTGTGTGTTTGTGTGTGTGTATGTGTGTGTCTATGTAAATACAACCCCTGAAACTTTTAAGGAGCTAAATTGAAGGGGTGCTAGGAATTCCATGTAAAATCAAGACTCCTTTATTTTGCTCATTTTCTGCTTTTTTTTTTCAGGAATCCTCTCATATTTTAATAATTGTGATACCCCTTCCTTCAAACATGTTGAGAGTTGGAACATAGTTATAAAGTGCATTCTGCTAGCAGGTTCCAGCCATCAAATCTCCTGAGGGAAATATTTATTTGCTTCTGTCTGGTATACGGATATGAAAGTCATATTCATCACTTCTCTTCCTGCCTCTTTGGGTACTGGCTCCTGGGAAAAGCATAAATATGCTCACATGTGAGGTGATTTGGAACACAGATAATCAAAAGAATCCATCAGTATTGATGACCTCATGTGAGTCCTCCGTGGCTTCACCCCCTAGAGTAATGCAGTACAGGTCAGTCTCTCTCTCCCTTTCTCTCTTCCTTCCTACAGTCTCTGGGATTCCTTTTTATTGCTGCCCCAGCTTATTTGGGATTTAGGTGGGATTCGGTCTCCCAGATCTTTTCCAGGAAAGCATAGTAAGAAAACTGCCACTTGAAGGCCATACAGCAAATCACTTCAGGGAAAAGACAATAGTGATAGAGAAAATAAGAAATATTGGGAAACTATAAGAATTGACTTCCAAATTCTTCCTTTTCATTCAGAGAAACAGAGTCACTAGGAGATTGCATATTATATCTATTGCTACATACAAATTTATGTGTAAGATATGTACATAAACAAAAATGTATATACACATTTATAGATTTTACACACACGCATATTTTAAGGGCTTTACTGCAGAGATCTGACTTGATACAAACGTGGTGCAGATCAAGAAGTCTTTGCAAGTCTACTGCCTTGGCCTCTGTTCTTAGAGCTTGATCTCTCTGAGGCAGGCAGCTGGGAAGGAAAGACAAATGTGAAATTCGGGGAGACCATGAACAGACCAGAAGCCATCACCACAACCTAGAACCCCAAAGGACAGATGGAAACCCATGTTGGTTCTTGTTCCTGACCTTGGTGGTGTGGACGTTCTAAAAAAGCTGGAGTCCTTCATTGCAGAGCTGAATACACACCTGGGCCAAAAGGTAGAGAAGCTGAAAGAGCATCCAGGGGGAAGGTGGAGCAGGAGGAGCTAATGAAGTGAGATACTGGTCAAAGATAGCATGGGTGAGCTACAAAATAGCTACTGCTTCTTTTTTGCCTTCTATCTCTCCCAAGACTTTCCGTCATGGCCCACCTTAGCCAGAAACATGCAGGATTAATTGTGGAAATGTAGTTTAACCTAGCTGGGTGGACACACTACAGTGCTACCCCAAATACATTCCCTGATATAAAATCTCAGGCTTTAGCGATGGAGGGGACCAGAAGCAACCATGTCCTTGAAATATCTTTCATTCTTTCTGGAGGATCTCAGAAAACATCTTTGAGCTTTTGGATTGCCTAGGCCCATTTCCTTCATAGGATTGTATTCTTAAGCCTGAAAGGATGGTTAGAACTGCACATCAGGGTCTTCCTGCAGCTTTGAACTTGTGACTGTCTTCTAGTTGACCCCATGCTAACACATAAAGAAGAGTACCTGTAGTTAAAATTAGGTAAACTAACATCAATTGAGCCTTCCAGGCGCTGCGATGGGTGCTGTGAGGGGTGCTGATGAACCAGGCCCTTGAGAGCGAGACACATCAACAGCCATGCAGTATGGTCAATGCATGGTGTGTTATGTGAGTGTGGAGAAGGGAAATCCAGGATTTGAGATAGTCTTCAAGGATGAGAAAGAGTTAGCTACACAAAGAAAAGTGCAAAGTGCAGGGAAGGCAGAGATATTTCATGTGCAAAGTTCCTGAGGTTTGAATTAACAGGTATATATTGGAAAGTCTTAAGAACTGAAGAATAAAATCATGAAGTAGGCTGCAGGAAGTGGCAAAAGAAAAAACCAAATTATAGGAACGGCATCTGCTAATATCTTTAAGGAGCTTGAAATTTATCCTTTGGAGACTAAGGGGTTATACCTTTAGTGATATATTCAGCAGAAATTTTTGTCACAATAGTTTAAACAGAAAAGTTTATTGTTTTTCTACAATAAAAAGGAAACTTGGATTTGATATGGCAGCAAAACCCCATTATCTAAGATTTGGGTTCTGTCCAATTCCCTGCTCTGAAATCATTAGTGTCATCCTCACTGCCCCAAGATGGCTGTTGCTCCACCCCCAAGGTTCATATCCATCTTATGGAGAAAGGCTCTAGCCCCTTGGAGAAGCTCTGCTTAGTATTGGGGACAATAATCCCTCCACACAGCTTCCTGCCATACCTCATTGGCCAGAAGTTGGACAGATAGCCTCATTTAGCTGGTGGGCAGCTTGCACATGGTGTAGTGCTGGGGTCCCAGTGCTGCTTACATTCTCTTTTGCAGCAATGTATCCTTTACCTTGTGAAAGACTTGGCATGCCTGTGCATGGCTCTGGTCAATCTTCTCAAGTATCTAAAGCTGAGCCATCTTTGCAAAATCTGAAATCCTCAGCATGGTTCAGTAAACCTTCATGATTTGGCCCCTTGCTACTTCTCTGACTTTATCTTCTACTTCATCTCCCTTTCCCACTCTGCTCCCATCACCCTGGGACTCTCATTGTACTGAAAATACCCTGTGCACTCTAGCCTTATGTCTTGGCGTTTTCTGTTTCTTTTATTAGTACTCTCATTTACACACCAATGGGAAATATGGGTACTCCACACCTTCTGGAAAGTCAGAAAGCCCTTTCCATACTGCACCTTTTCAAATATAACCTCACCCCGTTACCTTTGTCTTTTTGTGTGTGCCCCCAGACTAATGTATAAGATGTATAAGAGAAGAGATTTGACCTATATTTTTAGTGATGTCTGGCTCATAACAGATGCTCAATAAATGATTGTTGAGGAGCTAAACAAATAAAAAAGAGGTGCAGTTCCAGCCAAGGAAGAAGGGGAAAGATTTCAGGACAAAAGGCAGGTTAGCAGGAACTACTGGAGTTGGATTGAAAAGGCACTGTAGTGAGCCAAGAAGGGGAAAGGATGGCTCCAAGCATGGTGTTGAATGCCCCAGGAGAAGGCTCAGCTAAGCACACAGAGCTTTACGTCAAATGTGAGCTGACAGGTGGAATCCACTCCTGATTGGGTTTTCTTAAGTTTACTGATGTCTCAGTGTATTTTATTTAGTCAGAAATGTTGTTAACGATGTGTGTGTGTGTTGGGTTGGCTTTTCTTAGATTGAACATTAAATTTGATTATAAACTTGGTCTTTCTTTTCAAACAACCCCTTTCCAGGTAGCCTGAAAATTGATTTTGTAATGGAAGTCTGTGCTGACAATGTGGATGGAAAAACTTAGATCAATACAGATCACTGTGTTACCTGCTATTCACAAAGGGACTTTTTCTTATCTTTTGTTAGGAGGGGAGTGTGTGTGTATGTTTATTGACCAGGAATATGTCAAAAATGAAGACAGTAAAATATATATAAAGTGTATAAAAGCATATAAAAATAAGCACACTTTCTTCCAGATAAAAGCTACAACTTTATAGAAAGGAAATCTTCCACTTAAAAATATCAGATACATTTCAACAGGTTAGAATCAATACTCAATTGTAAAATAGTTTAACTTCAGGTTCTCAGAGCTCTTGAAGTGACCTGATAAAGTCAGACAAGGAATCAAAGAAGTCAATACAGTAATTTACATAAATTAAGCATCCCTTTGGAAGTTTTGTTCTGTTTTGCTTTGGAAGAAACTTTTTGCATTGCTTCTTTGCTTATTTATTTAGACTTATTTGTCTTTGAATTGATAATATGCGCACGACAGAAAAATTCAAGATGTACAAAATAGTAGAGTGGAAAGGTAGACTCCTTACTACAGGCTCCCCCACCATACACACATAGTTCCCTCCCCAGTGACAGCCCTTATCATCCAGTGTGCATGTGTTTGTGAACTTTACTTTTTTCACTTGATAATTTATTTGGGAGATAATTCCATGTCACAATATATAGAATTTTTTTTGTATTGGTTTTTTTTTTTTTTTGCGTTGTTGGGGATGGAACCCAGGGCCTCATGCACGCTAAGCAAGAGCTGTATCACTAAGCTACATCTCCAGTCTGGATTATGAAAATAGGAAAGCTTTTCTTTCCTCATTTCAGGAAGAGGTCAATGTTTACCGTAAGGAAAATGGATCCATCAATAAAAAAAATTAAGATCTCACAAGAAGAGATTTTTAAGTGTTTGACCTTCTTAGAAGCCTTTCAAATTCCTTCCAGGAATAGGATTGCCAGACAAAATACAGACACCCAGTTAAATTTGAATTTCAGACAACAATATAGATATTTTAGTTAAGAATGTACCATGCACTATTTGGGAAATATTTATTAAAAATTGTCGTTGTTTATCTGTACTATCCAGTATTTGGGAAATACACAAAAATTTCGTGGTTATTTATCTGAATTTGGAATGTAACTGAGTGCCCTGTATTTCAGCTTGCTAAATACGCCAACTTTTATCTGGAAACCACCTATCTATTCATTTGTGACTGAGCTGAGCTTAACCTTAAACTCCACAATGATGAGTTAGTGTCTGTTAAAGCAGGCAAATATTGCTTCTGAAATATCATGGCTAGGAAAACAACCTCACACTTCAGGCTTCAATATTTCTCTTAATTGCTTTTCCTAATCCACATGAAAAATAATGACTTCCTTGAGTGTTTTAGATAATGCTTTGAATTAAGACTAGCATATAGTCCTCAGCAGTAAGAAAAAACTGCAATGTGTTTAAGATGTATCACAAATGTTATAAGCATATATATATTTAAACCTTGAGTTGAATTAAATTTCAGGGAACTTACTTTATATTTCTTACATGATTTTTTTTCAAAATGAAGAATTGCTGTTAAAAAATTAAATCAGATTATAATTAAACCAAGCTAAATATTTTATTGGAAGGTTAAATATCAATCATGTAAAATTCACATTTTTATCTGAGCAGTGCACACTGAAGCACCAGAGAGACCAGTATACTTGGAGTTGTTTCTATACAGAACTGTCCTGGACCAGTGCCTCACCAATTTAGGCCTTTACCGGTAATAATGTCCTACTCCTAGTATCATGTATTCTGTGAATTACTCTCTACAAAGCAACCAACAGTGCCTCATTCATGATGCTCTTATGTCAGCTGTTAGTAGTAGTAGTATGGAAAGGTTGATGCCTAATTGGACTGCTGTAACAAAAAAAAACCTTACTGAGTAACTTGTAAATATTAGAAATTTATTGCTTACTATTCTGGGGAGGATGGAAGTCCAAGATCAAGGGTCTGTAAGGGTTTGCTCTCTCTTGCTTCACCCTCACATGGTAGAAGGAGCAAGGAAACTCCTTCACTTCTTTTTTATAAGGGTATTAATCTCATTTGTTCATATGCACCTCTTAAAAGCCCTACATCTTAATATTATCATTGGGGATTTGTTTTTAACATAGGAGATTTAGGGGGGACACAAACATTCAGAACATAGCAGTTGGTCTATGAAGTGAATCATGGCCCAAAGGAAGATGAAAATGTGTCAGAAAGACTTGCATATAAAGTGACTTGACCTTGGTCTCAGCAATGTTATGGAAATATGCTAAAGGAAAGAGGTTTAGCATGAGCGGTAAATGAGAGAAAAAAAGGGAAATCAGAGAATGACAGCACAGAACGCAGATCAGATGTATGTGAAGTCACCGGAGGCTGGCTTGACTGGTGTTTGGGAGAGTGGAACTGGACTCTATGAATTCGTTTGGATCTAAACTAGTTCTGTCACAGGGCATGGTAGAGCATTCCTATAATCTCAGCACTTGGAAGACTGAGGCAGGAGAATTACAAGCTCAGAGCAGGCCTGGGCAACATAGTAAGACCCTGTTTCCAAAGTTAATTAATTAATTAATTAATAGTTCTGTCATACTTCTTTTTACGTTAGACTCAAAAGTTCAAACTGGGTTCAACAAAATTAGAGATAAGGGCAAAATAGTTTCTGCCAGGTATTGAGAGGGTGGGGGGCAGAGGGAGGAGGTGGAGTGGGTGGTAAGGGCGGGGGTGAGGGCAGGGGGGAGAAATGACCCAAGCCTTGTATGCACATATGAATAATAAAACAATAAAAAAAAAAGTTCAAACTGGGTAAGAAAAGAAGCCCCAAATGTAACTGGAAAAATCCCAAGTTTTTCATGCCAAGATGTGGGGCTTTAAATGAGTTTTTCCTCTGTCTCTGATCCAAGGATGCAAAGAAAGAAAATAAAAGAATAAACCTAAGAATAAACATATGCTGAGTGGGAATCAGTTTGGTGATTTCAAATACAGCTTGAATACCCAGATTTCCCCCCAAATTTAGTTTCTTTTTTTCAATGGTTGGTTTCATTCCCCTGTGCCCTGCTCACCAGTGCTTTCTTGTCTCCCACTCTGAATTCTAGTTACTAGGTACTAAACACCGGGCTTCCATTTTTTTCTGAGGCCAGAGTGCCCTCTCCCTCTGCAGAGGAAGCTATTTTTTATTTTTTATTTTTTATTTATTTTTTTCCCTGTAGTCTTTTTTTTTCTTTTTCTTTTATTATTCATATGTGCAATACAAGGCTTGGTTCATTTCTCCCCTCTGCCCCCACCCCCTCCCTTACCACCCACTCCGCCCCCTCCCTCTCCCCCCCACCCCCTCAATACCCAGCAGAAACTATTTTGCCCTTATTTCTAATTTTGTTGTAGAGAGAGTATAAGCAATAACAGGAAGGGACAAGGGTTTTTGCTGGTTGAGATAAGGATAGCTATACAGGGCATTGACTCACATTGATTGAGGAAGCTATTTTTTAAAAATCTCTGTAATGCTTGAAATCATTGACCCTTGAACACAGGATGTGTGTGCAGAGACGTCTGGCAATGCCTTGAAGCCTTCTCTTCCCCCCTTTCTAGTTCCAGGCTAGTGGCGGCAAGTATTGGGGTTTTACTGGATCTTGGTTGCCCAAATCAGACTCCAGTCAGCTTTTCAATCAGATTTAGAAATTTAATTTCCATTTGAAACTAATCTTCTAGAATTAAAATATTGTAATAGATCCTGAAAATAATATGACTCTGCTGCTAAAAATATACCAGTTCTTTTTCTTAGAACCTTTCACGGCTCAGCATAACTGGGCTAGTTTTCTGTCCTTGCTAACCTGTTATTACAATGGGAGAATTGTCATCATTTCCCGTGTGGTACTCCAGCAGGGTCCTTATTTACCTTGTGAGTGTAGAGAGCACAAAGCTCCTGGGTCTGAGAACACTCGTTTTGTAATGAATTGCAAAGCAAAGCTTTATTGTCCTGTGTGTGTGGGATATGTAACCCTAGGCTTCTTACACAATAAGTCTAAGCAAAAAATATATATACACATATGTATATGTATATATATAAAGAAATTCTTTCTTCTACTGTATTTAGAGGGGCATTCTGTACATACATGCATATTATTTTTGGCTTGGATTGACAGGAAGATCTAGATGCACCCAGAGAAGGAACAAAGACTGTCATTGCTCTGAAGAATTAAAGAGTGATCCTGATGCTGTAAACAAAATCTTTCCTGGTAATCGTATCCTCCAAAAAGTCTATGCTGCATTGTTAAATAGAAGATAAATGGCAGGAACTTACTATGCTTTCCTGTGAGGCATTCTTTAATACATCTAGACAGAATGACCCACTGGGATTGGACTCACTAAGGGCAGTCTTACACATTCTTATACAGGAGAAATCTCATTTTCCTACTTCTAGCACATTCTGTTGGGACAAATGAACCAGAACCTGCCAAAGAGAAATAAATAAAAAGAAAAACAAACTAAGAGCCTGGAGCTAGTACTCCCAAGTGCTAGTAGTCAAAATGAAATTGGAGGAGCGTCCATCTTATTTAAGGTCTAGAATCAGGTGGAGACTCGCAGTTGTGCAGGGAATTTATGTTGGATCCCCAAAAATTCCAGCAGGAAAGAGCAAGTAAATACCTGCTCTGTTGACTTATTCCATTCCATTTCAAGATAGTAATGGTTGAGTTGTACAGAGGCTCTTTTACAGGGGGGTCTTTAGCTTCTTCCCCAGATTCAAGCTTCTTCCCACACATTACCTATTTGTTCGGGGGTCGGAGTTTAGAGAACAGTGCTTCTAGTCCATTATGTATAGACAATGCATTAATTTGTTAGATTCTGAATCACAAGGTAGGGATAATCTTGTTTAGCCTTTAGTCAGTGTCAGAAACTTCATGACTAAATTGTCTGGCCAAAGAATCTGGGGTCATGTTTCAACAAGGAATTGAACACAGCGAGATTAATTGAGTTTGAAGAAGAGGTACTGAGGTTATGAGCACAGAAGATAACAGTAGATGGAAAGGTATCAAGGATTATAGATCATGAATTTATGTGAAGAAATTTACTAGGAAATCCACTTGCTAAGAGGCAAGTCATATTGGGTTTAATTATGTACACCCTCTGGAGAACAGACCCTCATAACACCTCTGTAGTAATCACGGTGATGACAACTATGAAACCAAGGTCTATGACAGCTTCTCATGCATACTTGGAAAAATAGTAGACCCTCCAGAAATGGAATCAAGAAACCAACTACTGTTATCAATTACATGAGCTGTTTTAAAGGTATTTTATTTAGCAGTCAAGAGAATATTGAGCAACTAGGATTCTTATTTGGAAGAGACTGTTCTAACACATTAGCTAGTAGGATATTTGTGGTGTGTCCATAAAGCATAAAAGACTCCATTTAGTTTCAGGTCTACTGAGAACTTGGCAATATCTAGCTCTAGTTATTGGACTTGGAACACTACCAGAGAAGGGTTTTGATACAAAAGTTGGTTATCAGACCTCTCTTGTGTGCCATTTCAGGTCCATGTCAACTGTCTTTAGGGCCTCTGGCCACTCGTTCTTCCCAACCACTGCTGTGTTGACCAGGTTTTCATTGCTACCACCTGAAGACTTCTCACTTCATGGCCACTGTGCCCCTATTGACTCCTTATTGATTCACAAGTGGGTGGCACTATGAGAGATGAAACCAACATGGTATGGTGCCCACATATGTGTAACCTGGAACTCTAGGAAAGTGAACACTTCACAGACTGGCTTTGACCAATGGGAAACATTGAGGCAGATGAATGACTCATTCTGCTTTGATTGTCCCAAATGGCCTTTCTGAAGACTGGCCTGAGAGATGGAGCATTTGTTAGTACTTGATACAGAAGAATAGCCTGCTTCACAAGACAACTCGTACTCGTTCCCCTCACAGTTCGGGCCTATTATGTCATCACTCTCACTTCTCCCACAGTAAGCTCTCTAATAAATAATATCACCTCTGCCTTTCCCATAGGCTTGTTTTATATAGAACCCAGGCGGAAACACTTGCAGGTATCCCCTGATGATACAAACTGTAGAATTCTTCATTTGTGCATTTCTTTTCAAAATATTAAATATCATTAATGGCATATCTTGTTTTTCCCACTTGTAAGTTAACTAGGGTTATATAATTCAGTATATTCTTATATATTGAAAGTAAAGACAGCTAGTCTAGCTAGACTGTTAGAATATAGTCACTGCAGTCAATCAGAAGCTAATAAGGCAGCATGAACAACCATGGAGCAGAAAGACAGGTAAATTTTAAAAGTCCATTCATATTCACCTTAAAGAGGCTACTTGTGTGCATGGTGATAATATATTGAGAGGAGCTTAATTAGCTTGGAAGGCTTTGAAGTGGAAGAGATGCTTAATGAATATTTTGCCAAACTCAAAATTGATTGAAGAAGTCTTCTCTCATGAAAATTTCTTGGGAAATCCTAGCTTATCCTTAACAAATAAATGAAATAGCAAGGAAAAGAAGCGTGTAATGATTGAGGTTCTCAGTGCAATTTATTGAGTAACACCATGTGAGAGCTCTGGGAGAAATGTTATCTCTGACAACAAATAGACCTTGTCATTTCTAAAGAATTCTGGAAATGGAGTTGCTGCTCTCGGACCACTCCATCTTTAAAGAAAAAAGAGACGAGATGGGGAAAGAGTCAACCAAAGCAATGCAGCACCAATTACATTTAATATGAAATCATTTACATTGGTTACAAAAGTGGGGTATGGTAGTATAAGCTTGAGTAAAATTAGAGGATAATTTCCTGGAAAACAATCTAGATGTGATCTGTATTTGAGTTTTGTATGTTCTTACATAGGTTGGTAAATAAGACCAAGACTTTCATAATATGCTTTCATAATAGCCACAGGGAAAAATAGGACTACATAATAACTACAGATCCTTTCGTGAGCCACTAGTTCCCAGTACTCATTGTGGTTGAAGTATCTCTCCCAGTTTGAATCCTACAGTGGTCCTGCTATTGCATTCAGGATGAAATGAGAATATTCAGCATGACACCTAATGCCTGATTGATGGGATCCCGCCTGTCCCTCACCATTTCTTCCTCACACTGGAGCTTCCAGCCATGGTGACTGCTGAGTGTGCCTCACAGGCACATGTGATTTCACCACTGTCCTTTGACTAGGGTTGACTTTTTTCTGGAAACATTTTTTTTGTTTGTGGTGTACTGGGGATTGAACTTGTGCTGGCTAGGCAAGAGCTCCACCACTTGAGCCACACCCCAGTCCTGTCTGGAATGTTCTGTGCTTCTTTTTCCCCTCATGAACTCTCTTTCATCTTCAAGACTCATCTCATCTTAGAGATTTTTGATGATCTTGGTTGTGAATTGTCTACTAAATTATTTTTCTTTTGACCCACTTAATTTTTTTTTTAATTTCCAAGAAGTTATATTCTTTTGACTTGTTTGAACTTACACCATTGCTGTCTAGTTATCAAACTTACATTCCAATAAAAATGACATTCTTGTGATTAGTTTCATTGTCTCTAATTTTGAACTGCCTATGTAATGAGAATCATTTAAAAAGTATTATTATGAATTATGCATTTATTAGAATTATAACAGAGTAATATTCTTAGGTCAAAAAACCTTAGACCCATTCTTAACATTTTTCCTTGTACAGTCTGTATATCCAGTACTCCTGAGATCCTGTTATTTTGATTTTCAAGTATTTCCCAAATCTAACAACATTCTGTCACCTCTGAATCCAAGTGTACAACAGGCTAGATCCTTGTAGTAGTCTCCCAGTGGAGTTTTTGCTTTTGGATTTGCCCCCTCTACAAAGTCAGACTCTTCTTCATGAAGTTCCCTGAATTCGTTAAATGGTAAGTCATCCATGGCCTCCAAACTTTCCGTGGCCTCCCATCTCATTCACCCTCAAAACTCAATTCCTTACAACTCCACCAAGGCTACAGTCTTCCATTGTCCAGCCACTACTTTCCTTTGTTGGTTTCAAACCCCTTCCGGTCTTCTCTTGCAGTCCCCGGAACACAGGGGAGCATTCGCCTGCCCGATTCTTTCTGCCTGGAATGATTCTCCCCATAGCCATAAGGACTGCATCTTCAGGTCCTTCTGGTCATTGTTTAAATGCTACCCTTTCACTGAAGGCTTTTCTAAGTACTTTTCTTAAAATTGCAGCCTCAGCCCTGCAAACACGAGCATAACTGCTCTCTTTCCCTTTCTTGTCTATCTTTTTCCATTTTCTTGTCACCATCTTATATGCAAAATATCATACTTATTTGTTTGCTCATTTTAAAGTAGTAAAAAAAATGAATGAAAGAATATATGAATTTGATGACACGAAGATATTTTCATAATGCAATATTAAGCCAAAAATTGAGGTTTAAAAATTTATTCCTAGTATAAGGCCAATTTTGTTCACTACATAGAAAAACATGTCTACATAGAAAAAGCTAGAATGAATAAAGCTAATAGTTATTACTTCAATATGGGGCTTTTTTTGTTTTTTGGTGGTACTGGGGTTTGAACTCAAGGCCTCATGCTTGCTAGGCAGATACTCTACCACTTAAGCCACTCTGCCAGCCCTTATTTTGTTTTTTTGTATATTTTCAGTACTTTCCATAATGAGCTTGGAACCTTACAATCAAGAAAAAAATAAAATCTTAATTTTTAAAAGAAAATGACAATAGTGAAAAATAATTGTAAAACATTTTCTCTCTACCTCTTCCTTCTCTTCTCTTCTTCTTTCTTCTTTCTCCTTTTTTTTTTAAAACCAGACAGGCCTTACTATGGACCTGTCATTCTAAGAACCAGCCTCCAAACTTATACTAAGATTTAACCTGCTAGCCCAGGTTAGCATTGAACTCGTGATCCACCTGCCTCAGCCTTCTGGTTGCTGGAATTCCAGGCCTGTGCCACCCAAAACAATTTCTTCTTATCTTTAAGATACCAAATGATAGACTGGCCTGTTGCAACATCTCTCTCTGGCTCTTCCCCATCCCTCCCCTTTCTTCCTTCTTTCCTCCTTCTTCTGCTCTAACACAGTTAGAAATTTGACCAAAACCTCAAATCACTGACCATTTTGATACTACAGAATCCATGTACTAAGGGAGTCAGATTTTCAGAGAATTGGAAATCCCATTGTAAAAATAGCTTGAATGATTTTTTGAAGGCCAGTTTTGTTCTCATTCATTTATTCTCAATGAATTTAAGTTAGTTGTTTAAATGATGAATGACTGCTTGGTTCATCTTGAAAATTTTAGTATAAATTTGGAGGCTGGTTCTTAGAATGACATGATTTCAGCAAGGATTTTTCTCAGCGTTTGTGCTCTCCTAACGTGGACTAAAATGTAGACGTGTAAGATGTGTGGTAGGTATAAAACAAAGTTTATTGTATTTTCCTCTTTCTACCTGATTCTATTCCTAGAGTCACAGGAACAGAACCTTTGTAAAATGACATTTTGCCTTTTTGGGAAAAAAATCATAAATCATTTTGATTGGCAGGGTTTCAAAATATTTTTTTTGTGTGTGTGTGTTGTTATTGTTGGTGTAGCATTGGCTGTCAGTTGTGGAGACAGATTTAATTTCAGCTCATCGATTCTCAACTGCAGGTTATTTTGCCCCAAGGGACGTTTGGCAATGTCCAGGGACATTTGTGATTGTCGCGGGAAGTGGGGGAGGAGATAACCTGTCCGCTGGCATTTGGTGGGTAGAGGTCAAGGATACTTCGTCCTGTAGGCTCACAGGACAAAGTCAGTCCAACAAACAAAGAATTATTAGCCCCACATGTCAGTAGTGCTGAAGTTGAGAAACCCTGTAATGCAGGACAGTAGGTAAGAGTACATGGAGAGGACCCGCCCCACAAAGAAGGCCAAGGACAGCCAACAATCCCATCCTGGAATAGCTTGTTGCCATTTTTTTCCCTCAGTGGTAAAAGAAAGGTTTTAATCATATCCCAGCTGGGTGTTACAGCTGAATAAATACTTTCTCATCTAAGGCTTTGGTTTGGCTGGCTGAGTTGCTCATTCCATTACAGTATCACCTGTCACGTGGTTGAGCACCCAAGTAGTGCCAGAGGCTGAGAGAAGCTGCTGGTGACCTGAGCAAATCCTTACAGAAATAGAGTCATCAATCCAGTTCTTTAAGCTTGAGGAAAGCTTGACTGTGCATGGCTTCTCTCTGAGACAAATGGAGATTGGTGTCAAAGGCATTTTAGGAAGGGGTAAGTAAGGAGGGGTAAGCCAGACATGCAGGCAATTCCAAGAGGCAGAGGCTGGACCTCTCTCTGCCTCATTTTTTCATCAGTTCAGATTCTCTTTATCTCTTTCTCTGCTGCCACTCCTTCTGTCCCCGTCAGTTCCATCATAGTATTTTAAAATTTATAGTAATAAGGATATAATAGGTTTTTAAATCAGTTGCAATAGTTATTAAATGACATTGAACATTCTTTACTTTTGCTTTTTCATTCATTTAAAAAAAATTGCTGTGTCTCTTTTAAAGGTTTTCTGGAAAGAAAAACAGGCTTTTAAATTTACGAACTTCCTTTTCAAATCCAAGCTACTTTTTGGCGGTATTGGAATTTGAACTCAGGGCCTCACACTTCCTAGGCAAGCACTCTACCACTTGAACCACTCTGCCAGCTTTCAAAGCTACTTTTTTGAAATCTAAACACCCCAGGCGGCTCCGGCTTGTAAAGAAGCATGAGGTCACATTTATATAATATCCAATTTTTTGCACCTTGTAGACCTTGGCCTTTCTTCAAAGACTCCCACCTATGTGAGGAGAGTTCCCAGAGCAGTATCTTACATGTGCCAGGGACAAAGATGACGAACATGGCTGTCTGTGCCCATCAAGACCACTCTAGTCCTTCTCTGCTAGGCACAATTGCTCTGTGTGGTCTTCATCATCTCCTCCTGCTGGCTTCCAGTGCTTAAGTGAAGTGAATGTCTTCATTGAACTTGGCTCAGAAATAGTCCAGTCTTAAGACTCAACACACCTTTGGACTTTGGTGCCCAAAATCCCCACTCTAATGAGGCTCAAAAGTAACCCATTTGGCCAGGTGTGTGTTTGGGTAGAAGAATATATAGAGAAAGGAATAGTATTTCTGCTGACATTTCCTCTTCTCTTCCTGGGGCACCTTGTCACAAATTACCATCTTAGCAAAACAATGAAAAAAAAAAGTACCACTCAGAGAGCATAAGAATCAATGAAAAGAAATATTTTGCAGATGAGCGTCAGTCATCTAAATACTTTTGCTAGTAAGACAGCTGCACTGCAAAGCTCTTGGGGGTGCAGTTTACATTGTGGTTAATGCAAATGGCACCTCTGGAATTATGCAGTGTACAACCCAAATAGTCATATATGTTGTAGACTTACTCACCGAATCATCTAGATTCCTGCACTGATCCAGCTGATAAACCAGTGAAATGTTATTCTGAGGTAGAGACTTCAAATGGTTAAGGATTCATTATTGCCAAAACCCAAAACCAAATTGTGTATATCCCTGTATATACAATGTATCAGTGCTTTACTGCTTGTCTTGCAGATAAGCATCTGGCGAATATTATCCTAAAACTGATTCCTGGGAATATATACCCTAATTGGATTTTGTGATGCCTTAAATACAATTCAACTGTAATCTTAACAGCTATTTTGAATAGCTTTATCTATCTCTAGTTTTCATGCTTTGTATTCTGAAGAATTATTCTCAGCATTAATATTTTGAAACACAGACTACGTGGCTCTGATACATTCATCTTTTGGACAACTGTGTGATCTACACATAGCTGGATTCCCACTCCTCTTGCTCTCAGCACCAGTCTGAGGCTGGCACTTGGCACCAGAGCATTTGCCTTGGCTACATGTGAGTTGGAATTGACAAATAGAAATTGAGATACTGTGTCAAGAGACTGTTGATAGGTGTCATATTTCCAGCTCAATCTTCAATTTAAAGCCCATCTGATGATAGAAGTGGAGAATTAGGGGCGGGAAAAGAAATTTGGACTTTCCACAAGAATGTCAATCTGCCAGCTATCTTGACAAGATGACATGTTATCTTGAATGAAAGCATCAGTGATGGATGTTCTAACATTGGGTTGAGTTCCCTAACCACAGCCTAATTTCATTTGAGACCCTGGATGTCTTCCTGAAATTTGTTGTGTCAAAAACTATTTGTAGTCTGGATCATATTTTATTACTGATTTAAGCATATATACACAAAATAATCTCCCCACCCAAATGTAAGAAGAAAAATCCACAGAGGCATCTCAGCATTGCAATGAATATTTTTCTTTAGCTGGATTGGCATGCCAGTCTCTTAAACTGTTAATCCACTACATAGCAGCTCACCCAGGTATGTGCTGCCCTTTAAAAGTATTTGTGCACTGTGCTGGATGCCTGTGCCTTGTGCCTGTAATCCGAGCTACTTGGGAGGCTGAGATCAGGAAGATCATGGTTTGAGGCCAACCCTAGGCAAAAAGTTTGTGAGACACCCCACCTCAACCAATAGCTGGGTGTGGTGGCATGCATCTGTCATCCCAAACTGCATAGGAGGCTGAGATGGAGAGATAGCAGTTCCAGACCAGCACCGGCAAAATAATTTGTAAGACTCCTATCTCAGTGATGGCATGAGCCTATCATCCAAGTGACAGCAGGAGGACTGAGGTCCAGGGTGGCCTGGGTAAAAAGCAAGACCGTATCTCCACCATAACTGCAGGGGGAGGGGAAAAAAGAAAAAGGGCTGGAGTGTGTCTCAAGCAGTAGAGCGCCTGCTTACCAAGTACAAAGCCTTGAGTTTAAACCCCAGTACCAACAACAACAACAAAAAAAAGTATTCGTGTACTTAGTCTGCCACAGCACACTATGTTCCTGGCAGTTACCACTCACTTTGGAATATGCATAATATCCCACTGAAAGTGACACTTTTTTTTCCTGATATATAAAGGTGGCTATACAAGCCAATAGAGCCTTCTGGAGATCTTACTTCCTTTTTATTCAGATTTTTATTATAAATTTTTTATTAGGGTATATTCCTTATTCAGGGAGGATTCATAGTGACAAGAGATTTTATTTCTTATTTCATTTATAATAATGGGTCGAATCTGAACCAATACCCACGCTCTGTCTCATGAGGAAAGCCATGCATAGTCTTCCTGCTATCTGGAGTATTTTTCTACATAATCCCCACCAGTGGCCAGGCTAACTTTCTAAGAAGGCCGTGATTCTTTACCACTGACAAGGAACCCCTTCTGGCAAATTGCAATGTTTATTTTCTTTCTGTCTCCCCATAGATTTCAAGCTTCTTGTGGGCATCCTGTCTCTCTTACTGTTGTCTGCTTAGCACTATTCTTGTGTAGAGAACGTATAAGTCATTCAGTAAACATTTTTTGAATGAAGACTTAAATACTGGATTGGTCAGCTATCCCATTTCTTATACCTAATAACAAATTTCCAATTGGAAATATAGCTCATTTCCATTTTCCTTATCAAGTGGCTATTTGAAAAATTTAGCAAGTAAACAGATATTTAGGAAGATGTCTTTTTGTCAGTATGGACATGATTCTGCAAAGTCTGCTTTATTCAAAACAACATGTACTCAAATTGGATCACTCTCTTGACCTTGAACCTAAAAATGGGAACTATACTCAAGTTATGTGCAGGCCAGTATGAGCATGTACTTGAGATTTTCTGCTATCTGTTATCAGAGACACTTGAAGCATCTTCTAAATAGAAAACTTAATAAGAGTGCACTTGCTAAATTTTTCTCCTTCCATTTTATTAAATATATAGCTGAACTGTGACTAATTTCCTCTCTGGTGGTAAGCAAATTAATCATTTTCTCTGTGACAGAGTACTAATAGTCTTACCACTTTGGCTAATCTTTGGTAGTCTGAGTTCTTAATTGTGTAATAAAATTGAAAAAAATTAAACCAATATTCTTAGGGTAATTCTATTACAAGTAGAAGATGGCTTGCTTTTAGTTAAAAGAAAAAAATATGACTTTAAGGAAGCAAGAGAGAAAAAGAAATCCTCTTAGGATTCGATTTATTATTCTTGGAAACAAAATGGATTTCCTTTCAACATGTTGGAATACAAATGGAGTTCTTTCTAAAATCATGACAAGTTTTATCTATGGGTATGAAATTTTAAATAGGAAGAGTAATAGCTAGGGATGGCTCTTTATCCTGTAACACAGAGATAAATGTGTTTCCTAGGGGTATGTGGATGTAGAAAATGAAACACTGTTGGACATGCTTAAGCTTGCAACTCAGGAGGCTTGTGGACAGTAGATCCCAGAATGTTTATGATAGATGGTGTATTTTTATAGTAAAAATTCCATGTTCTCTTTCTTACATGGATAAAAGTTATTTTGTAATGTCTATTGATTAAATAAATTACAAGAAAAAAGTTAAAATGATGTCAAAAAGTACCTGAAATTAATGTGCATTTAAAGTATCTTTAATACATCTGAAAAAATGGTCCAAAAACACTTGAGATGCTATTTAGACATTTTACACTAAATGTTTCGTGAGCCCCCAACTCTTGGGGCTGTGATTTCAAATTGAGAACCACAGTTGGGACTTGTAAAATGTTATCTCACTTCATGAAAATTACTTCTAATATGCTTTATAGGACATTTTTATAATTCATTAAACCTATCTTTCTGCTGTCCACATATATGAGATTATGACCATCTAACTCTTTGGCCCTAGTTTCAGAAGTTCTACTCATTCACTTTTATTGGATTTTAAATGAGGTACTTCTTCACTGAGTGACCCACTGAAGACACATTTTGACTAGACTGCAGACTCTCAGGCATTGTAGGGATAGCAGGGACAATTTACCTGTTTTTTGCATTCATCATATTAAATTTAAGATGTCTTTATTTTATTTATTTGTGGCATCAGGGTTTGAACTCAGGGTCTCATTTTTGCTAGGCAGGTGTTCTACAGCTTTAGCCATACCACTAGACTTTTTTTGCTTTAGTTATTTTTTAGATAAGTTCTCACACTTTTTGCCAGGGACCAGCCTTGAACTATGGCCCTCCTTCTTATACCTTCCAGATAACTGGGATTTTAGGTGTATGCCACCCATGTCCGGCTCTAAGATGCCTTTAACTGTAGAAAATTATTTCATATAAGACTTATAATGAAAAGTATTGCCAATTAAATTGTGACATGATGCTTTTGGTATTATTAAGATTTTTTATTTGAAGCTTATTAATAAAACTGTTTCATTCTTATTTAGAAATAGATTTCATCATATTGTACATTCATAAAATGAAAAAAACATATGAACTAAATTGGTTGAGGTCTTCCTGTAACCTTTCCTATTGAGGGTCTAGTTTCTCTACAATATTTGACATTCAGAGGCTTTGTCTTATCACCAGTGCTGGTGCTAAAGCTTGCTTTTTTCTTTTCTTTTAGACACAGGGTCTCACTAGGTTACCCAGGCTACCTCCCAAATACAGGGAATACAGGCATGTACCACCAAGCTCAGCTGAAGTCTTCTTTGAAGTGTGTACCACTAGAGTCTTTGGATATTCTTCCAAGCCCCTGAAACCCTTTCTTCTATTTGGAGGTGCTGACCAAAACATTTTTAGATAACAACTAGGATTCATCTTCTTTTCTCTATTGTCCCTAAATGGTTTATTGACTGAAATACCAAGGGGTTGCTGTGGCCCAGTTTTGTCCCTCAGAATAAACTAAGTTCCGTAGTCACAGCCAACCATGGTAGCTACATGGCTCCCAATTATCGTCGCCTCCCAATATCCCTTGAATCCTCTTGAGTATGGGCTGGACCTAGCAACTTGCTTCTAATGGACAGAATTTGGCAAATGAAATTTCTGAGATTAGGTTACAAATAACTATGACTTGTGACTTCCTTTTGGTTACCTGACATATTTCTCTCTCTCTCTCTCATTCTTGTTTTCTTACTCTAATAAACCCAGCTGTCATGTCATGAGATAACTTGTAGAGAGACCACTAGGGAAGGAAACAACAGAGGTCTCTGGTCAAAAACTCATGAGAAACCAAGGCCTTAGTCGAATAGGTCATGAGAAATTGAATCCAGCCAATAATAATTTTAGTGAGTTTGGAAACAAATCTAACGTTAGTTGAGCCTGAAGATAACCACGGCCCCAGAAAACACCTCAAATGCAGGCTGTGAGAGTTCTGGAGTTAGAAAAGCTTTTGTGTAATAAATATTGTTGTTTTCACTCACCAAGTCATGGCATAATTTGTTATGCAGCAATAAATGCCTAATGCAGGCATTAGCAGCTACATCATGAATGTCACCTCCCTGATAGCAGTTACAAATTGCCATTGATTGAAAGATGCATCCTAATTTCAGAGATAATAAATGTGGATAAGTAATCTACATTTTAGAATAAATGGAGAAATAGAGTAGTTTACACATTAGCAAGGGAACTCCTTGAATGAAAGAACTGTGTCTTATTTAGCTCTGAGCATGCCTGGTGATCAACAAATAAGAATGTTTTATAGATGTTTGTAGAAATGAATTATCTAGATAATTTTACCATTGGACAAAAAAGGCTTTGGTAGAGGCGAATCTTGAGAAAAAGAGTTTGCCAATGGCTCTGGCTTACAGAAGTATGACTCAAACCCAAAATGCTTCTTTCAAAAGTTCCAGCTCTTTTTAATTTAACAATGTCAATCATTTCACTTGCTCTTTCAGTCTAGAGGTTTAGCAATAAATACCCTCCTGGATGTTGAGGACATAAATTGAAATTGGATTTTAATAATAATATTTCTAATTTAAGAATGATGTGATATTCTTTCATATTTTTTCTTTGAGTTCTTTAAGGACATGAAGAGGATTGCTGGTAAAGAAGCATTATATATCTTAGTTTTTTTTAAGGGAGTAGAAGAATAACAATCTTTTAACTCGTAGGCTAAGCAGATTAAATTCCATGCTCAGTAAACCAGTTTGTTCAGATGAATCTAAGACAACAAGTTGATTTTTGGGTGTAGACAGAGTGAACATTTTGGATGGGACAAAAAGTCATGTAATAAATAAGAATAATGAGGACAGAAGATGGCAGATTAGAAGTGTCCCCCATTTTGGCTTCATGAATGAGAAGTCAGGTGATTATATTTTGAAGAGCATCAGGAACCATGAAAAAGGTGGCAGGACAGCAGAAAAGCACAGAGAAACAGGGACCCACAGAGAAAAGTAGCAAACAGTTCCAAGCCTGTCCCCAGATCCCTGGGAGGGGGAGAGGAAGCTGAAGAAGCAATCATGAGAGGAGCCAGATGGCGCTGGTGATAGACTGGCAATTCTAGCTGCAAGATAAGCCCACACCTCTTGCAAGTCTTAAACAGAGTGCAAGGATTTTGTGAAACAGTTTCTGCTCTGGTGTGAGAAGCTAGCCTTGGTGAAGAAAGACGTCTGTCGCTCCCCTTATCTCTGAGAGCTATATAGCAAGATGCCATCTTGAGATAAGGCCTGTTATTTGAGACTGAGCTAATCTAAGTGCTTGAAAATAAGGAAAAATCATGGCTCAGGGAGTCTCAGGACACCCAGCCGAAGTGTCTGCCCACCCTCTCATGGATGGCCTTGAGAGGTGGTTGTGGAGAGGGAGAGGGTCTAATTGGACCCACAAGAACTTAAAGCAGCAGGAAGCTGTAGCAGCAAAGGGTGTGTCGGTTGGAAGCGGGTCCTCCCTGGTGAGGAGCAAGTTCCATCACCCAAGAGTTGGGGCAGAGACTGACCACTGAGACTGTGGCTGGCACAATGTTTGGCCTCCTGGCTACATGTATTAGATGACAGGTGAGTCTGAGAACACTGAGCCCAAGCCTTGAAAGTCATGGCAGGGTTTAAAAGCAGTGTGGCCCAATTCTGAGAATAGCATCCTAGTGAGTATTTGCTGTCAGGTGGGACCGAGGACCCGAAGTCCAGATCCTCTGAATCACATGGCTTCCGCAGTGTCTTCCCTCCCACAGGGAGATGAGCCGCTGGGCAGGTCTGTAAACACTGAGACCAACAGGCAGGGTGCTTAGGTCCTTCAGCTCTTCCCTGGCCAGCGCAGAACTCAGTGTTCCGTTTGCTTACCCCACTCTCTGACACATTCGGAGGTCACACTGAGGTTTGGACGCTTGCTGCCTCTTGAGAAAGAGATGGTCATCCAGGCACAGGAGGCTTTTAGGACTCCAAACAGACAAGACCACAAAAGAACCTCCCTGCATCATATAACATAAAGGACAAGTGAACAATATTGAAAGCTGCAAGACGGAAGCACCGAGTCATCTGTAAAGGCAAACCTATCAGAATAACAGCAGATTTCCTCCTAAAACTTTAAAAGCAAAGAAGGCAAGGAATGATGTACTTCAAGCCCTGAAAGAAAATAACTGCCAGCCTCAATTATTGTATCCAGCACAGCTATCCTTCTTTTTTTTTAAAATGTTATTTAATTCATGTAATTATATCAATGATAACCCCATTTCACCTTAATGAAAATAATGTAGGCCTAACATTTTATTTTTCACAGAATTGCCTTAGCTTTTTACAAATCTCTTTAATGTATGGCTTTACAAAAAGTGAGATTCTCATATTTAAAGTTCTTCTTCTTAATTGAAAGTGAAATAAAAACCTTCCATGATAAACAAAAGCTAAAGTAATCCATGACCACTAAAGCTGCACTGTAGGAATCCTACACACGAAGAGGAAGAAAAATACAACCATGAAACTACGGAAAAGATGAGTAGATAAGCAAATGAGGAGTAAGGAAGAATCAAATACTACACAAAAGTCAGGGATTACTACATACCTCTCAATAATAACTCTGAATGTTACTGGTCCCAATTCTCCGGTCAAAAGGCACAGGCTGGTAGATTGGATTGAAATTCAAGACCCAACCATTTGTTGCCTACATGGAACATATCTTACTGGCAAAGATAAACATAGGCTTAGAGCGAAAGGATGGAAAAAAGGTTTTTCAGGAAAGTGGAGCCCAAACACAAATAGGGGTAGCTATACTCATATCTGACAGAGCAGACTTCAAACAAAACTAGTCATAATGGACAAACAAGGTCAGTTCATATTTATAAAGGGAACAATCCATCAGAAGGATATACCAATTGTAAGCATACACACTAAGCACCATGTACCCAGTTTTATAAAGGAAACACAACTGGACATAAAAACATACATTTGATATATTTTAAGAACTTTTCTAAATGCCACAATGTACCCCCACCCAGCACAACAATAAAAAAAGGGGGAGGGATAAAGAAAGAAAAGATTAAAAAAACACACATAGATCCAAACACAATATTAGTGGGTCTCTTTAATATCCCACTCTCACCAATAGATAGGTCATCTAAACAAAAAAATCAACAAGGAAACTTCAGAATTAAATGACACTATAGATCCAATAAACTTAATAGACAGCTAGACACTATTCTACCCAACAGCTACAGAATGCACATTTTTCTCAGCATGCCACGAAACTTTTTCCAAAACAGATCATATTTGAGAAGATGAAACAAATCTTTATAAATTACAAGACAATGGAAATAATTTCTTATATTTTATTAGACCACAATTGAATAAAACTAGAAATAAATACCAAGAGAAACTAAGAAAACATTCAAACATATGGAGACTGAAAATTTTACTTTTGAATGATCATTGGATCATCAAAGAAATAAGGGGGAGAACTAAAAAATTCCTAGAATCAAATAAAAACAAAAATAAGCCAAACCCAAAAGCAGTAGATGGAGAGCAATAATAAAGATCAAGGCAGACATTAATGAAATGGAGACCAAAAGAACAGTGGAAAGATGCAATTAAAAAAAGCTTGGTTCTTTGAAAAGAACCAACAAAAGTGACAAAGCTTTAGCCAAACTAATCAAAAGAAAGAGGGAGAAGACCCAAATTAATAAAATTAGAAATGAAAGTGGGTATCACAACAAATACTAATGAAATTCAGAGGATCATTAGGACATACTTTGAAGATAGACTGGAAAATCTAGAAGAAATGGATAAATTTCTAGATGTTTATGACCTATCAAGACTGAGCCAAGAGTATATAACTACCTAAACAGATCTATGTCAAACAATGTAATCAAAGCAGTAATAGTCTCCCAACAAAGAAAATCCCAGGACCTGACAGATTCACTGCTGAATTCTACAAGACCTGTAAAGAAGAGCTAACACCAACACTCCTCAAACTATTCCGTAAGATAGAAAAGGAAGAAGCACTCCCAAACTCATTATTGAAGCCAGAATTGCCCATATATCCAAACTGGATAAAGACACAACACAAAAAGAAAATTATAAACCAACCTGTTTGATGAAAATAGAAAAACTCTCAATGAAATACTTGCACACAGAATTCAACAACACATTAAAAAGATCATACACCCTGATCAAGTTGGTTTCATTCCAGGGAAGAAAGAATGGGTTAACATGAGCAAATCAATACACATAATACAGTACATAAATAGAATAAATGTCAAAAACCACATGATCCTCAAAATAGATGCAAGGAAAAGTCTTTGATGAAATTTAACATCCCTTCACGATAAAAGCCCTGAAGAAACTAGGAACAGAAGGACTATATCTCAGCATAGTAAAGGATATATATGATAAATCTGTGGTCAATATTGTCCTAAATGGGGAAAAACTGAAGCCATTTCCTCTAAAGTCAGCAATGAGATAAGAAAGCAATAAATGAGCAATAAAGAAAGAGAAAGAAATAAAAGGGATACCAATAGGAAAGAAGTCAAATCTCCCTTATTTTCAGATGGTATGATCCTATCCGTCACCAAAATCTCTTAGATCTGATGAAGCACTTTCAGCAAAGTAATAGGGCAAAGTTAACATGTAAAAATCAGTAGCTTTTCTATATACCAACAATGAACAGGATTAGAAAGAAATCAGGAAAATACTCTCATTCGCAATATCTCCACCTCCCAATTAAATATCTAGGAGTAAACTGAGGTAAGGAAGTGAAAAACCTCTACAATGGAAGCTATGAAACCTTGAAGAAAGAAATTGAAGAAGACACCAGAAGATGGATCAGCAGAATTAATATTGTGAAAATGGCTATACTGCTGAAAGCAATCTACAGATTCAATGCAATCCCTATAAAAATCCAATGTCATTTTTCACAGAAATAGAAAAATCAATCTTAAAATTCATACGGAAGCACAAAAGATCTTGAAGAACCAAGGCAATCCTGAGTAAAAAGATCAATGACTTGAAATTATGCTACAGAGCCATAAGTGGCGAAAGCAGCATGGTGCTGGTACAAAAGCAGACAAATAGACCAATGGAATAGAAGATCTAGAAGTAAACCCCCACACACGGCTACAGTCATCTGATGTTGACATATTGGAGAAAAGACAACCTCTTTAAGAAATGGTCTTGGGAAATCAGGATATCCACATGTAGAAGACAGAAACTAGACCCCTGTCTCTCACTCTGTGCAAAAACCAATTCAAAACAGATCAAAGATCTAAATATAAGAACTGAAACTCTGAAACTACAAGAGGAAAACGTAAGGAACACCTTTGACAATATAGGCACAGGTAATGCCTTTTTACCCCCCAATACTGGGGTTCGAACTCAGGGCTTTGTGCTTACTGGGCAGATGTTGTATCACTTGATTCACTCTGCCAAACCAAGGTAACACTTTTCTGAATAGGTCTCCAATTGCTCAGGCAATAAGAGCAAGAATTGATAAATAAAAGGAGGCCATGCATGGTGGCACACTCCTGAATTCCAAGATACTCAGGAGGTGGAGATCAGGAGGATTGGGGTTCAAGGCTTGCCAGAGTAAAAAAGTTAAAGAGATCCCTATCTGAACAAATTATCTAGGATTGGTGGTGCTCATCTGTAATTCCAGCTATGCCGGAGGCATAGGTAAGAGGACTGCAGTCCGAGGTTGGCCCTAACAAAAATGCAAGACCCTATATAAATAAAGCAAATAAGGACTTGGTGCATGGTTGAAATTGTAGAACACCTGCCTAACAAGTTCAAACTGCAGTATGGCCAAACAAAAACAAGAGAAACAAATAACAAACGGGATTGCATCAAATTAAAAATTTTCTGCAAGCAAATGAAACAATTACCAGAATGGAGACAATCCAAAGAATGATAGAACATTTTTGCCAGTTATTCATTGAATAAAGGATTAATATCCAGCATATATAATGAGGTCCAAAAAATTAAACACCAAAGAACAAACAATCCAATAAATGAGCAAACAAATTGAACAGAGAGTTCTGAAAGTACAAATGGGCAATAAATTTATGAAGGAATAGTCAACATTCTTAGTCATAAAGAAAATGCAAATGAAAACATCATTGAATCTCAATTGTACCCCACTCAGAGTGGCAAGCATCAAGAAAACAACAGCAAATGCTAGCAAGGAAGCAAGGGAAGAAGGAACCCTTATACACTGCTGGAGGGAATGTAAATTAGTGTGGCCACTATGGAAATCAACATGGAGGCTCCTCAAGAAACTAGTGAGACCACTCCTAGGCATGTATCTGAAGGAATGTAAGTCAACATACAAAGGAGACACCTGAACACTCATGTTTATCACAGCACTGTTCACAATAGCCAAAATATGGAATCAGCCTAGGTGCCCATCAATTGATGAATGGATAAAGAAAATGTATATCTATACATTTTCCACAGTGGAGTATAATTCAGCCATAATGAAGAATGAAATGTCATTTGCAGGTAAATGAATGGAGCTAGGGGTCATCATGGTAAGTGAAATAAATCAGAACGAGCAAGACAGATCTCACATGTTCTCTTTCATAGGCAGAATATGACCTAAAAAAAAAAAAAGACTGAGAACAGTACAATGTGGGTACTGCTTGGGGTTGGGAACCAGTGGAGGAGGGAGAAGGAGTATAAAGGAGAGAATGAGGTGGGGTGAATCAGATTGAAATACTTTATGCACATGTATGAAAATAGAATGATGAAACCTGTTGAAACTGTTTTTAAAAATGGGGAGGAGATTAAAAAATGAGTAATAGAGGGGTGAATTTGATCAAAGTACATTACATGCATGCATGGAAGTATCACTATGAAGCCCCTTTGTATAATTAATACATGCTAATAAAAATGTTTAAGACACAAAAAAGAATAGTTTGTAAGCTCGGAGTTTGGCTGACTCAGGTATGAGCAAAAGTTGGTAGCATGCTTTTTGCTCATTTATTTATTAAATAAAAAAATGCCGGGGGGCATGCATGTTTATGGCCCCCGGGAGGCTCTAGGCTCAGGAAGACAAGGACTGTGTGATATTAATCATTACCATGGCAACAAGAAGTATTTGGCGGGCATTTATGATTTGTCATACGCTGTGTTAATTCCTATACATACATGACCTCATTTATTCCTTAAAACGATCCCATGAAGCAGGTAATGCTTTTAGTTCTATAGATAAATGAAGCTTAGAAAGATTAAATAACTTGAGACTGTGACTGTGACGCAGCTTCCATTTGGAAATTCCTCTCCTATTACCACTTACAGTGTTTTTACTGTCTAACTTTTAAATGTTCTATCCTATAATCCTTTATCATATTTGCACCTTACATTTAAATTTCTTTTGCATATTAATGAATCATTTCTCAGTATTCTTATAGCTTATGCCCTAGTGAACAAGTTCTCAAATACAAGCCTGACGATATGTGCAAAAAGTGACAAAATGAGAAAAATAAAGGGTTGTGCAATCACCGTACATGGATATGGTGTGGTATGACATATTTTTAACTGTTGATTTACAACTAGTGTCATTGAATGACTTTATGAATTCCTAGTAAAACTTTGCCAGGAAAAAAACTTCACTTCACCTCTTGTGTGTATAATAAATTAAAACTTATTGACAAAAAAAAAGGAAGATTAAATAATGACATGACTATTCAGTTACCGAAAGGTAGAATCAGGATTTGAACCTAATGACATATTTCTCAAGTCTACCTGCTCAAACACTGAAGTTTATTGCCCTTTCTTGTAGTTATCATTGTATTCCCAAGTAATTAGCATATTGCCTTGCACATAGTATGTGCTCAATAAATATTTGTTGAATCAATATATATACCTACTGGATTCCCATCAGGTACATACAAGGTATCAGGTTAACTGCCTAACTGAAAGAGATTTTTAAAACTTGAAAATGGAAGTATTAGTACTGAAGTTCCACCTTTCTACAGCTAGTTATTACAAAGCCATTCTAAGACAATTTGAGACATTTGTGTGAGCAACAAAATACATTCATTGCTATTTTGCTATAATACATTGAAACTACCAGACGAAATGTGAATTTCTTTATTAAACATGTTTTTCCTTGTGTAAAAAATCAACTAATCTACATTATATCACCAGTTTTTGTCTTCGTTTTGAGATCAGATATGGTTTTAAATTATTCAAAGGGAATAACAATGAAATTCATCTGAGGATGCTATCAACAATCTGATAGCCTATTTCTATGGTACGTGGTTATAATAATGTGATGTGTTCAAGATCTTGAATATAAGACTTTGAACAAAAATCCTTTAGGCGCCTTATTATCCTATTTAATTAGAGATGAATTGGATAATTTTTCTATTTCTATTTAAATTTTTTAATAAAATTAGAGAATAAATTTCATAAGTGATATTTTTCTTTGTAAAATTAGTGGCTTTGTTGAATAACTTGGAAATGCTGTTCTAAAGGAAGTAGAAACTAAAATTATGTGGTAACCTTTCTATTTTTCCTCAAAAAAGATATGCTAATTATAAAGAAATCTGAGATTTCTTGCAGGGAAGGTTCTAGAGGTTTTTCTGACAGAGGGATCTCAGGGGAACTTTTAAATGAAGAGGAAGGAGACAAAGGGGAACTGGCTTCGTGATCATGTAAAAGGTTGACTTTTCCTCAAGGGAGGATGATAATATCCATTCCTCTACATTGTTCTTTTCCTTCATTGTTCTACTCTTCCTTATTAGAAGGGCCAGGCAAGGAACACTCTGTTGAATTATAAGAGACTTAGATTTCCTTGGACTAGACATCTGAGGACTGAAGCCAGTTTTCTTCTTTTCAATCTTTCATTTCTCCGTCATTTAGTAATTCATTTATTTAAAAAAAAACCCTTCATTGAATGCCAAATTTGTGCCAGAAACTATGACAGGTATATTGGTTACAGTGAGCAACAGAAAACACGTTCACCATGAACAAATTATTTCTTGAAAGACTTCGATGGAACAATTTGGTTTGAGAAATGTTCCTTACTTTAGGCAGTACATAAAGAGCTCACATTCTGTGAAGGATTCAGAAAACAAAAGGCAAAACAAATAAACAGTGTTCTTACAGGATAATAACAAGGAGAAAATGAGTAGTTTATCAGGAATAACCATGAGGGTTAATATAGGAGCAGGAGCCATTATGGTAGAGCAAAGATCAGCTTTGTGGTAAAGTTTGAGCTAAGACTTGAAGAATGAGAATGAGTTAACCACGAAAAGAGATAGGAAAATGCATTTTGGAAAGACAGAGCAGGCAAAGAAGGGTCTTGAAAGGGGAACTGATTGACATGTGTGAGGACAATATGGCTGGCATCTGGTTGCAGAACAATTATGTAGACAGAGGCAAGAGTAAGACCAAGGAGGCCATGGTAGGAAAGGAGTTCAGACTTTTTTCTGAATGCACTGAGGAGTCACTGATAAATCATCAAAGGAGGTGATTATCTTGATTTATTTTAATAGAACTCTCTTGCTATTTGGGAATACAGGATTGGAAAAGGGTCAGGAAGAAAGCGCAGGCCATTTAGGAAACTATTAAACTGTCTGAGTGGCATAGTCTAGGGTACATATTTGAAGATAGAACCAGTACAAAATGCCATAGATTGGATGTTTGTGTTTGAGCACCTGGGTGAATGGTGGGTCATTAACAGAGACAGGGAAGACTAGGAGAGAGGAAAAACTGAAGAAAATGAATGGCTCCATTTTGAACATGGTAAGTTTGAGATACTTCTCAGATATGTGTGAGAAGATACTGGGTGGGCATTTGGAATAGGAGTTGGGATTTACAATGAGATCTGGGACTGGGCACAGACTTTGTCAGGGCATTGACTTATAGATGGTATGTAAATCCAGAGTCCTGGGTGAGCATAAGTAAAAAGAGTAGAAAGAGAAGAAAGGAAGTCCCAGGAATGAACCATGATGTGTCTGAATATCTAGAGTAGAGAAGGAGCTAGCAAAAGAGACTGAGAAAAGGAAGCTAGTAAAACATGTAGAAAGCCAGGAAAATGATGTATCAAAACTCAAAAATAGCATACTACCAAAAATGTCCAAAAACACTGCAGAGATCATTTTTCATCACTACTGCTAGGGCTGTGGACAAAATTGCAGACCTGTTCTTCAGTTTCCTTCTCTTCCCATCCCATCTCTCTTTGACATTCTGTCCTTATCAAAGTGGTTTCATTGGATTGCAAGAAGTTTGCAAAGTCTCTTCTCCTTCCTTCTATCCAAACCAAGCTCTTATGAATTGGAGACTATTTTAGCTGAGTGTAAGTCCAACTAAGCCATGTGGTGTGAATGGCTGATAGGTTCAAACTTCTTAAACTCTGTTTGCAATTCTGACATTTTAAAATGACATTTTAGAGTTGGTATCCATAATTATCACTTATGCAGAGTTAGCCACTTTCATCTCTGTGACAAAAATACCTGAGAAAACAACTTAAAGGAGGAAAGATTTATTTTGGCTCATTGATTCAAAGGTTTCAGCCCATGGTCATCTGGCTCCATCGCTTTTAGGCCTGTGGCAAGACAGAACCATCATGGTAGAAGGAAGTAGAGAGAGGCTGACAGGAAGGGGCCAGGGGCCTTCAGGGATACACTGCCAGTGTCCTACTTCTTTCAACCAGGCCCTGTCTCCTAATAGTTCATTCAGTGTGAACTCATCAGTGGATTAACACAACGATGAAGTTAGTACCCTGGCGATCCAATCATCTCTCAATAGCGCCACCAGCTGGGGACCAATTCTTCAACACATGAGCCTTTTGCGGGTACACTTCAGAGCCAAACCACAACAGGGCCTAAGAAAAGCAAAGACTATTGTTGAAGGAGGGGTTGTGAGTTAGCACTATGGAAGCTTCAAGCCAAAAATATTTAATACTCTTTCATGTGTATTTACTAAAATACAAGTGACTTTATTAGATTTTTCTTCATATATTTGTTTTTCAAGAAGGAAATTTGAATGTTCATTTTATTTATATGTAATCTCCTTTACAACTGTGATAATTAAAAAAAGCTTTCCTAGCTGGGCACTGGTGGTTCACACCTGTAATCCTAGCTACTTGGGAGACTGAGATCAAGAGGAATGTGGTTCGAGGTCTATCCAAGCAAAAAGTTTGCAAGATCCCCATTCAAACCATAACTAGACACGGTGGCGTGCATCTGTCATCCAAGTGATGACGGGAAGCATAGAAGGATCACAGCTTAGGTTGACCTGGGCAAGATGCGAGACCCTATCTCCAAAATAATCAGAGCAGAAAGGACTGGGGGAGTGGCTCAGGCAGTTGATTGTTTGCCTAGCAAGCATGAAGCTGAGAGTTCAATTCCCAGTACCACCAAGAAAAGCTTTCTCTGTGTTTTAAAAATAATAACATTTAAACTCTAACAGAATATCTCCTTCATTATTATGAAAACATGGGACCAAAGTCCAGTGGTTATATACGTGTGTTAAAGATCACTCCTTTCCTGATATCACCATCTAATCTGTTTTAGGAACTTCAAGGGAAAAGGAAGAGTCCTTGTTTCAATGTTTTAGTTTTAAACAGAAAACAACAGAAAAAAACTAAATTTGCCAAGGTAAGAGGTGATATTGAAAAAAATAAGGGGACGATGGAGTGAAAATGATGCCATTACAAGATACACTGCTCACAAAGCACTCTGTTCTTCTGTTGATCAGGAAAAAAACATGAATCTTAGACTGAGAAATATAAAACATGTAAAGGTCTAGGGTAGCATCTATTTTCACTGTATTACATTGAAGATGGCTGCTGACTTGGGCTGTTGAAGCAAAAATTCACCCATTTATTTTCAAACTGCAGTAAAATCTTATTTCATGGGAACCAATAAGCCAGAATTTTAAAACTTACCTAGTTTTGTTCTACATCTAGAAGAGAGAGTCACAAAAGTTAAAAGAAAAGGTCCCACAAATTCACATGGAAGGGTTGAAGTTCTACTTTAGAAGTATCTATTTCCACATCCTTTTGTAAAAAAATAACTTGGAGCTAAGTGAAAATTTAAAGCCTTTACTTATTGTTCACAGAGCATTGACTTTACTGTAATTTTCAGAATGTTCTGCCAGGAACTGGGGTAGCTGAGGCAAACAATACTTCGTAATACATCATAGAAATCTTATTCTCACCTTGATTTTTGATCCAGAATTTTCTCAGAAAATCCACAATTGCTTTAAGCAATAGCTTTGTTCTAGAAGACAAAGTAGGTCTTGAATATTTGTAGCTTTTGGGGGGTTATGAGAGATAGCAAAAACTGGAATACCAGAGGGGTTTCTTGAGGATTACTGCTTTCAGATTAAGTACTTTTCTTCCTGATCAATTCAATTCAACATTTAATGACTATTTTAAGCTGTCACCTTCAGGAGCAAGTTACTTTTTCTTTGGATGTCTCATTAAAAAAATTATTATAGTTATAATGCATTTGTTTTGGAGGCTGCTTATAGTTTTAGTGTATAATTATTAAAACACTTCTGTTGAAACCAAGACCTCATTATCTTGAAAATGCAGGTATGAAACAAACCTAGGAAGTTACATTTCTGATCTTTATCTTGCTTCAATAAAATGCATGGCACATTTCAAAATTTATGAAAATAGAATGGTATAGAAAATATTACTCACACATACTTAAAACCTTTCTATTGATTATTTGTCCTGTGTATGAAAAACTGCCAGGTGCCATAGGAGATGGAGCCCTAAGTCCTTCCTTGTACAAAGAGTTTAACCTAATTAATACAGTCTGGTGCTGAAAACAGACATTCAGAGAGCCTTCACTTTGGACCCAGTTGTTAAACCTATAGAAGGGTGCCTATCCAAGTCACTAATGGTACATTGTCCACAAAGGAAAAGTATGTCCTTAGAGCACCAAAAACATTTTATTTCTACTCTCTGGTATACAGTATGTGCTCAATGAATATTTGTTGACTGAATGAATAAATAAATGAATGAATGCTGAAAAAATGACTTAAGTGGCTTTTATCTAGTCCTGGGAGAAATAGGCTCTGTATGTAGTGTCCTTAAATGGTAGAAATAAGTGTTTTTCATTTGGATTCTAGAAATACCTTATTATACCTGATCGGCTAGATGGTTTTCATTATTTTAGAGTATTCTTTGGACAGTGCTATGGTTTGAATGTGTTGCCTTCAAAATTTGTGTATTGTAAACTTAATCCCCAATATAACAGTGTTGGGGAGTAGGGTCTTTGAAGTTGTTTAGGTCATAAATGGAGTAATGCTGATTTCAAAAAGTGGGTCATTTTTCTCTTGCCCTCCTGCCTTCTGCCATGTGAGGACACAATAAGAAGGCCTTTGTCAGATGTGGCGCCTTGATCTTGGGCTTTCCAGCCTCCAGAACTGTGAGGAAATAAGTTTATGTTCTTTGCAAATTACTCAGTCTCACATGTTCTGTTACAGAAGCACAAAACCAACTGAGGCAGACAGTGATTTTTTTCTGACATTTTAGAGTTGGTACTCTTAATAATGACTTCTGTAAACTATCAGATAATTACTCTCTCAGATTTCTTCTCAGGGACCCAGACTGTCCAGAGCATTCTAGATGATTCTGGTACAGGATCTTTCAGATTACATTTTAAGAAACATCGCTGTTGAGTATATAGACACATTGGTCTCTAGAATTTCATCAAAGTCTTTGTAAGTAAAACTCTTGAAATTAAAAATGCATACAATTGGCTCAAGAGCAATTTTGAAAATATAGACTTTCTAAAGCACAGGCCATAATACATGTAAAGAGGCTTTGCAGTTCTCCAAAACTATGATAAGCAGAGTTACTGCAATATTTTAGCTGACACAAGGTTAGCAGTGATTAATTAATAAGATTTAAGAGAAGCCAGAGAGCTAGGCATGATGGCTCAACTCTGTAATCCTAACTACTTGGGAGGCAGAGCTCAGGAAGATCATGGTTAGAGGCCAGCCCAGGCAAAACGTTCAGGAGACGCTATCTCAACCAATGGCTGGGTGCTGTGGTACATGCCTGTCAACCCTGGCTATGCAGGAAGCACAAATAGGAGGATTGCAGTCCGGGCTAGCCTGGACTATCTCAAAAATAACCAATATAAAAAGGGCTGGCAGAGTGGCTTAAATGGCATAGCACCTGCCTAGCAAGAACAAGGCCCTGAGTTCAAGCCCTAGTACTACCAAGATAAATAATAAATAAATAAATAAAGCTGGAGTCAATAGTTCACCTGCAATCCTTATTTTTGTTGTTGCTACTGAGTTAACGTATAACTTATAGTTAGTAAGAACAAAGGGAGTCTTTAAATGTTTAGACAGTGTATCTGTGAAGAGGGAACTAGCACAGAATGAGCTAAAGAAAAGTATCAATAGAATTAATTCAGGACAGGTTTTCCTCAGAGAGATGTCATCGGGTTGTTGCTTATCCCAGTGGTCTTAAGAGCCAACAGTTACAACTTCAAAGCCAACTGGAAACTTCTCACCTTGTTAATAGATTGCACCTCTCTGCTTGTGAATGCATATTGTTGGTAAGATTAATACTTGGTGAATAATGAATCTGTTACATACCAGGAAAACCACATCAACTGGTGGTTTGTACTTGTTCTCACTGTCTGAGGTCTTCTACATTGAAAGGAATCTGTTTTGCTTCACACAGCATATATTCATGAAGGCAATGGTTTAGAAAACTGAAAAAATGGGCAAGATTGGCATGAACAATTTATACTCTATTCTAGAATCTTCTATTGTTTAAAGTTGTTATATTGAATAATAAGGGGCACGTGGTAAGAAATGAAATAACTACTTTGAGGTTAATTATATAAAGGTAGAATGTTCTGGGATAGTTGTTTTTTAAAAGGTGACAGTAGCAAACTGAACTGCTACCTCAGAACCTCAAGGAGAAAAAGGAGAATGCCTTTTTTGTCTTACATCCAGAACACTGTAGATGTATAAATAGTGTAACTGTTTATAATAAATAAGGAGAGGATATTTGAGAAATTGTGCAACTTTGAAGGTATCTTACATTTGGATGCTGACATTAACCCTCTTATTTCAAGTGACCTGAGCAGATAAATAAAAGAAAAAAAATCAAAGTCAGGAATCATAAAATGTACATATCTTGACCCTCACTAATGCTTTCCTGTAGTGGGCAAGCCTTCTTCCTCCTCAGTGTAGGAGTGGCTGGAGTTCCAAGTTGTCTTGTTATGGAAAGGGATGGTGTTATATGTTAAAGTGAGATCCTCTCTTTTCCTCTCATTTTCTGGTCTTGAAAAATTAAGTCCCATCACCACAAAAGGGGCTTAATAGCCTACACCTTAAATTTACCAAAGTAGCCATGACTGGAGCCAGCCACTGGCTCCATGACTGTGGAAAAGAGCCAGGCAGAACCAACTTTTATTCATTTTTCTATCTTTCTCTGTCCCACCCCATGACTAGGAAGAAGAGTGAAGAAAACTTTTTGAGAAGTGTGGTGTTCAAAATGAGGGTCCCTTTGATTTGTATATGGTTTGGCCCTCCAAGACTCATGTTGAAATTTGACTGCCATTGCAGTGCTGTTGGGAAGTATGGCTTCTTCTTCTTCTTCTTCTTCCTCTTCCTCTTCCTCTTCCTCTTCCTCTTCCTCTTCTTCTTTCTTCTCCTTCTCCTTCTCCTTCTCCTTCTCCTTCTCCTTCTCCTCCTCCTCCTCCTCCTCCTCCTCCTCCTCCTCCTTCTTCTTTCTTCTTCTTCTTCTTCTTCTTCTTCTTCTTCTTCTTCTTCTTCTTCTTCTTCTTCTTCTTCTTCTTTTTTTCTGTACTGGGGTTTCAATTCAGAGCTTGAGGCTTGCTAGGCAAGCACTTTACCACTTAAGCCACACCCCCCAGCACTTCTTACATTGGTTATTTTTAAGATAGGGTCTTGTGTGTATGTCCAAGCCAGTCTGAATCGCAGTCCTCTTATTTATGCTCCCCACATAGCTGGGATGACAAGTGTGCACCACCATGCTCAGCTTTTGTTGGTTGAGATGGAGGTCCTATGAACTTTTTGCCCTGGCTGGCCTTGAACTGTGATCCTCTTGATCTACACCTCCTGAGTAACTAGAATTACAGGGGTGAGCCTCCACATCCAACTGGAAAGTGGGGCCTTTAAGAGGCAATTGGGTCACTAGGAGAGATTGATGCCTCTCTTGCAGGAGGGGTTCATCCTATGAGAGTGGATAGTTATAGTGAAGCCTCCTTCTCCCTTCCATGCCTTCTCTCCCACGTGTTTCCACGCCCTCCACCTTTCTACCATGATGTGGTGCGGCATGAAGCACTCATGGGACACAGCCACCTGATCTTGGACTTCCAACCTTCTGTACCACGAGCTAAAGAAATTTCTTTCCTTTATAAATTACCCAGAGAGAGAGAGAGAGAGAGAGAGAGAGAGAGAGAGAGAGAACCGCAAAGCATTCTAGAAGCTGCATGCTGCTTTGACCACTTACACTAAAACAAAATAGCAAAGGGATGACTCAATGGCAGAGTTTAATTAAAAGGGAAGCAGAGCTTAAAAAATGTGGAAAATTACCAACCTGCTCATATAAAGAATGAAAATGTGTGCAAGAATTCAGCCAAGCAACTGTTTGCTAAGGAGATTAGCTCAGATAGAGGGGAGTGAGGTTCCATTCATGAGGACAATGGGGAAAGGTTCCCAAAGGCATTTTCAAGATCTTTGAGGCTTCCAGTCTTATCATAGGCTCAGAATGTTAGGGCCTTGCTGGTAAGAAAAGCTCACTGTCCAGGACTGCCTCAGACCTCTGCTCCCTGCGTCTTGGCACAGTGCTCCTTGGCTGCTCCATCTGTGGGTCAGTCATCCCCAGGTGCAGCTTGTGCTGTAGCTTTGGTGGTGTGCACATGGTGATGAATTCTGCAGGCACACAGAGGTCAAGGCCTGTGGAGGCATGGCTTCTTCCACCTAGATTTCAAAGAATGTACCAGAGAACCTGAGATCCCAAGCAAAGAGCTACTGCTCTACCATGCAGGGGTCCTGGATGCAACTCCAATCTCAGGCAGCTGGAGCAGGACCTAAGTGCAGCAAAGCCAGCAAAGCTGTCCCAGAGTGCTTGGGAGTTGGCAATGGGTTGAAAGATGGTGCTCTAGCTTTAACGCTTGTTCAGGATCCATTTCCCCTTCCTTCCAACTTATTTCTCTTTTTTTGAATGGCAATGTCCACTCTATACCTGGCTGCCATTGTTGTTTGGAAGTAGATAGCTTGTTTTGACTTCATAGGTCCACAGACGAGATTTGGATGTGGGAGTTGGTGAGGGAACCAGTGCAGACTTTGGGATTAATGGGATAGAATGTTTGTATTTTGCATTGCAGGAAGGGTTTTAGGGAATCAGGGGCAGAATATTATGGCTTGAATATGGTTTGTCTCCTCTGAAACACATGTTGACATTTGTTTGCCATTGTTGTGGTACAGGGAGGTGGGGCCTTTAAGATGTGATTAATTGTTTAGAGATGGATTAATGGCTTTCTTGTGATAGTGGTCTCTCTTCCATGAGTGTCTGCTTGCACTTCTGCTCTCATGTCATAGTACGTCATATCATGATACAGCTAGAGGCCCTGGCTGGATGTGGCAGCCTAATTTTGGACTTCCAACCTTCTGAACCACAAGCTATATAAACTTCTTTGCTTTATGAGTTACTCAGTTTCAGGTGTTCTGTTACAGCAACAGAAAATAGACTCAGACAAGAGAGGCTCTCCCTTTCTCTCTGTGGGGAGAAGGCTACATTCTGAATAATTGGGGAATATCTTCAGGAAAGAGCTGACATCCTGTTTCTGAGTTGGATGTACTGCTTACAAACTCCCCTGCTGAAACCCAGGTGAGACAAAGAGCATGAGGGAACAAGATGAAGGTACTCTTGAACTCCCCATGAATGGCTTTTGTCTCTTCCCAAAGCAGCTGTTTTGGATTGAGATTCAAATACACATTTTCAGATTTTAAATATTTATTACCTCTGTAATTATAACCAACCAAGGTGAGAAGCACATTGTGCTGGGTAAACGAGCCAATAGCTCTTTCTCCTCCCCCTTCTCTTCATCACACCAGAGGAATGAAACTGGGGAGAAGGGCAGGGGAAAATGTGAGCCATGAAAGACTAAGGAGGAGAGCTTTAACAAGTGTACCAACACACCTTAAAGACCAGAATGCCATGGTTCTAATGATGAAAAGTGATTACTAAGTTTTGCCACAAAAATAAAACTCCCGATGTGGTTACTAGAGCACAGTTGGCATCAGTTACTCCAAAATGAAGCCTATTTTATGTTTATACTAGATAAGTTGAAATTTTCACATATAAACTATAGTTGAATAATTCATCCCCATGATGCACAGTCTGATTTCCAGTGTGTGTGGGGTGTATGCATATGTTTTTCTTAAGTGAACACTTAGACTCCCAGAAAGTAATTTCCATAAAAGCCCCCTTTGAGATTTTTTTGCTTCACCCACTCCCATCTTCTACTCTTCTTTTCCAATGTCTAATTTCGCAGCAATTTTTAAGGTAATTTGCATTTATTGAGTCTTCCCAAAGGGATTCAAGTTTTCATAAAACACTGTTCTTTTTGCACTAACTCCATCAGTTTATGCAATATTTAGCCAAACCACAAAATTCACAAAACAAGTAAAAATGGCATAAGCAAGTTTGGGAACTCATTGCGACTGATACTTGGAGGCATATAGCTTGAATGGGTCACACAGAGGTGAGGGACGTGGCAAAGATGCCTCTTACCTGACTCTTTGGGGTGTAGATGGCATTATCCAGGGTGCTCACAGCTAACGGCCTTCTCCCGGGTGTTTTAAGGCTGAGAGAGAGAAAATGTTTTAAACTTCATTGGATCATCTGGGTTTTCCTCTGGTACATGTGAACTATTTTCTTGAAATTATTTAGTATCAGAGCAATCTTTGCTTGAGAAGAGTGCTTACTTGCTGTAAAATTATCACTACTGATGATCATTAAGATAAAATGAATAAAATCTTGAATGCACGCAATAAGAAACAGTACTATCCATCTTCAACTAGTTGAGAGAGCATCGTCCTCTCAAAAGATGCTTCAATCTCATCTACGTCCGTTTTTAACTGCAGTTTTACAGATTTCCAGCCTCAATTTAATCAAGTGAGTGTAGCGTGCATTAATCTGATAGCATCTGTTTTTTTCAGCATTGATCCCTCTAGTAAAGAAAGCTGATATTGAGAGAATACACTCAGGTGCACACCTGTTATTCTCGTCCTCATCTAAGAGTCTACTCATCAGGGTTATTATCTTCATTTGACCTGGAATAGCTCTTCACTGTCTGCAGGAATCTGTTTTTGTCTTCTCAGTTCACATCTGCTGGAGTAGCAGAAATCTAAGCTCAGCCAGTTCAAAGGTTTCCTCCAGAGCTCATTTTTCTTCTTTCTTTCTTCTTTTTTTTTTAAACCATTTTTATTAGTATATGATCATTACATAGGGGATTTTGTTGTGACATTTCCATATGTACATACATTATACCCCTGTTTGGTTCATCTCTCCATTATTCTCCCTCCTATCCTATTCCCCACTGTAAAATGATCTCAACAGGTTACAATATTTCATATTCTTACATGTATTGAAAGTACCTCAACTATATATTCACCCTCCTTTACCCACTTCCTTTACCCTCCCCTCCTGCTATTTCCCTCCTCTTAACATGACCTGTTTTACATTCCTCTCCTTCATTGTTCTGTGGGGTTTTGCCTTGGTATTTTAACTATAAATATATTGTGCAAAGCACATTTTTTCTAAAAGCAAAAGGTCTTCCATATTACCAAAAGGTCAAAATGGGAACACTCTGACTTTGAAGATTTCTTGTCCTGGCTTTTTCTCGTGTACTTGTGGCTCAGTATTTAGGACATGGAAACTATTTTGCTCCATTCTCATCTCACTGAGGTCTCACTGGGGCTCCTCCCTGCAAGGCTGCCAGGGCACCACCTGCTCACACTCACCATGAATCTATCAGTACTGGGAGCAGACTTAGCAGCGGGGTTGGCTGTTTTCAGCCCCACCGCGACACATGCTCACATGGCCTCTCTTCTGCTTCCTTTCTATAACACTGGGACTGCACTGGAAGTCTCATTCCTCTCGAATCCTTGCGATCACTCATGATGTTCTCACTTTTATCCTTAGCTCTTGAGAATATATGCTTTTGAAACACAAAAGCCAATTTATGGATTTTTTTATTTCTCCCTTGTCACATCTCTTCATGAGAATGAGCAGAAGCCATCTACGAATGAAGCAAGGGTGGAGAGGGGTGGTGGGAGAGTGGAAACTAGCTGGGATGGAAGAATATGGACCAGTATCTCACTATAGGTTTCACCATAACTCTTCTGCTGATCTTATCTGCAAACTCAACACAACCATCTTGCCTCCTTCCCAATGGTGGGTGGTGGCGAGGGGGGAGGCAGAACCAGTCTGCAGTTTGGGGCCCTGGAGTGGCAAGTACTTTCATAGGTTTAGTTCTACCAGTTATCTCAGACACTGCCTAAATGGGGACACTGCCTGTTGTCCAGGGAAGACTCATCTGTCCCCAAGTTGTTTCTTGAGCCACTAGATTATTTTCTCCATGTTGGTCTCTTTTGACAATGGGACTTATCCAAACTCCAGGCCTTTCACTACATGTTCAATTTTAATCAAACTGGACCTCTTCCTTTGTCTTAATTCCAAATTTTTACTGCACAAATTTGCCTTGACTTTTGTGGTAGGCAGAATAATGCCCCACCCCCAGATATATATATGTATTCCAATTTCTGGAACATGTGAATAGATTATGTTAATGGAATTTTCTTTTTGGTAGTACTGAGGTTTGAACTCAAGGCCTCATACTTGGTAGGCAGCTGCTCTACCACTTGAGCCACTCCATCAGCCCCATGTTAATGGAATTGAATTTCCATTAAAATAGGATTATTATCCTGAATTATCCTAGTGGGCCAAATTAACCACCAAAGTCCTTAATAGTACAAGAGGGGGAAGGTGCAGAAGAGAAAGTCAGAGTGATGAGATGTGAAGAGGACCTGAGGGTCTTTGAAGATGGGAAGGGGTAATGAACAGAAGAATGTGGCTAGAATCTAGAAGGCAGAAAAGGCAAGGGAGCCAGAATTTTCCCTAGAGTTTCCAGAAAGGAATGCAGTCCTGTTGACACACCAAATTTAGTTCGTAAGAGCCTGTGGCTTCTGGAACCTTAGGATAATCTACTAAATTTGTGGTAATTTTTACAGTAGCAATATGAGCTAATTGTAATCTCCATCATGGGACCCAGAATTGATCTTCAAAATTCTGGCGGTGAGAGTTTGGATCCTGCTAGAGTTCTAACCCAAAGATGATTTTCTGTCTTCCTGTGTAGTTTGTTCTTGTGTTCTGTGCTTGGTGAGATACCTTACTACCCCTGTACTCCTTTGGCTGTCCTCTTGCCTGTTCTCTGCTAGAAATTCCCAGAAGCTGTAGACATCCCACTCTGAAACTTTATCATCAATAAAAATTCTGAATTGTGCCATAGTCCATTTGTTTTCTTGGCATCCCACCTGTCTGGTCTGTATCCAATAGGCACCAAATTGACTATGTGATTCCAGTATGTAGCTCGTAGTCTTGACTGTTCTTTTACAATACAATTAATCAGCACCTCTGTCTTTCATAACCCTATGAGTTGCTAATATCTTGGTTTTATCAGTGATAATTTCCTAGATTTCTGCACTGGATATCATGGTGGGGAAACACGTGGAACCAGACGGCTTTCCTCCTATGGCTATTTAAACTGCTCATCCAAGAATGATGCTTTTAGTTACTTTTTGCAAGCAACCTTTTCCTTTTTTGCAAGCAACCTTTTCCTTTATTACATTCTCCTTTAATTACATTTCTGTTATTAACTTTGCCCCAAGTGGATGTAACTATGTATTGATTTTCAATTTTTACATGACTTGGACATTTGCACTTTCACATAGGTACCTAGGTTGTCATTTCCTATTGTCTATGATTTTTCTTATGGCTACAGAACTTTGTGTTATCCAGGTCTGTGTGATATTTGGTGAGTTTTGTAAAGTTGGTAGAAAAGAACAGGACTGCCTTGCTTCTTCACCAATTTTTAATACTTTCCTGTTCTGACCTGTTAAAGGCTCCCATTACTTAAAAAAAAAAAAGACTTTTAGAGAGGTTTTTTTGTTTCAATGATATTAAAAACAGAGAAGACTTTAAATAGCATTATTTCTATCATGTAATTTCTGTTTATTGTTATAAATAAGTAGATAGTTGTTAGTTTCAATACTTAAATCACCCAAAGAATCTATCGTTAAGTTGATGGTGCTAGCCTGGGAGTTTGAGGCCAGCATTGGATATATACAGAGAGATCTTGTCGCAAAAAAAAAAAAAAAATTGAGGGCATTGTTGGCCTCAATTTCTTAGTAAATGGCTTCTATTCTTTGTACATCTAACATAGTGGAAGGACTATTTAGTGGAAGGACTATTTGATGTGACGTCTCCTTGAAAAATGGATTCGGAAGGCTCTTTTTTTCAGAAATCACCGTATGCTTGTTGTCTTGCTTTCTGATCTTTTGGAAAATAGAAGGTAAGACAAAGGGTGGAATGTGTGCACTGCATATGGCAGTTAAGAGGTCCCTCCCTGGTCACTTGATAGCATGTAGTTTGGTAGAGACTGCTCCAGAACACTGTGGTTGGAGACACAATGTCAAGTGAGAAAGTACAAGTAACCACTGGGAAAGAAGAGAAACAGGTAAGACAGACTGGAGGGAAGAGAAGGGGACAAATGTTCCAAGAGGGGCATTAGATGCAGAGGCACTTCAGGGTATCTGAGGAAGGAGCCAGAAGAAAGGCAAAGCCTTTCTCAAGAGAGGTCAGGACAGAGGGAGCCAGGCCTGGGGAAAGCAAGAGGTTGCAGGGCATGCAGTCAGGGCTAAGGGGTGTCCAGTGGCTAACAAAAGGAGGGAACCAGCACTTTCTGACCTGAAGGACAGGAGGCAGGGACGGGCATGGATGAAGATGTGCTCATGGGGAGGCTGGCCTGAATGATGAAGAACCACTCCCCACGAAGAAAGACATCTTGCCATCAGCTGGGCCATGGATGGAATAAGGCCTTGAGGAGAGCAGGGACGATTCATATTGTGCTTTGAGAAGAATGTGAGAGGAATTTATTTTCAGGTTTTTTTCTTAATTCCTCTCCCTTCTTTTCTTTAGCTGGATGCCTAATTAAATTTTATTATTTGTACTTATACAAAGTATAAGTATTATTAACTATGTCTGATTATGCATTTTACTCTGGGTACTGATTCACTTCTAGCCTGTACAGTGTTTTTCTTCATCACATTTTTTGCTAAAATTCTTTAAAATTTCCTAAAGAACTTTTGAGAGTCCATTTTTAAAGATTCCAGGTGAAAAGGTCTTTTGTTTAAGAAATTGTTATTAACTGCGAGTTTTCTTGCAGTGGGTTCAGAAAATGTTTTCTGTACCAATTCTGTCTTTTGGAAGTTTATGAATCTTTCCAGGCAGTCTGATATGTAGTCAATTTTTTTCAACAATTTCTTGGAAAAAAAGGAAGGTGCATTTATAATTTGCAATATTTCCATATTGTATAGTTTGGGTTTTCTGTAGCATTAGTTCTGGGTCTTGAATTATCTTAAATAGAGCATGGAGTTGTCACTCAATATGAAAACTTTTTTTCTTTAAATTATGAATTAAGCCCATTTAGGCCCATTTACATATTTTTATAGGACTGCCATGTCTTTGCTTAGTTTTACCATTTTAGTGTTACTTTTGATTTTATATTGATAAGCTTATAGTTTTTATGTTATTTTTCTTCAAATTTTTCTTTATAGTTCTTTTGATATTTAACAAGGTTGGTATTTTTGTTTTATTGATTACTCCTGTTATTGTACCTTTAAATAATATGTCTAATAGTCTCTGTTATGGTTCTGTTATTTGTCCCCTCCAAAACTCATGTTGAAATTTAATTTCCATTGTACCAGGTAGAACTTCTAAGAATTGATTAACTCTTGAGGGCTGCAACTTCATAGGTAGGATCAATGCCATTATACTTTTTTTTTTGTGGCAATAGGGTTTGAACTCAGGGCCTCACGCTTGCTCTACCATTTGAGCCACTCCTCCAGCAAGGATCAATGCCAGTATAAAAGGACCAGTTCAGCCCCCTTTTGATTGTTTTGCTTTTCCACCCTCTGCCATGTGAGGATCCAGGCAATGGACAGGCCACCATCTTGGAAGAAGAGAATGGCTTCATCAGACACGGAACCTGCAGGCACCTTGACTTTAAGACTTCTCAGTCTCACAACTGTGAGGTAAAAAATTTTAGTTTATGAAGTACTGAGTCTGTGGTGTTCAGTTACAGCAACACAAAATGGAGTAAGATAGAGTCTTTGTTTAAAAGGTACTTATCACTATGGCCTCTCATGAAAGAACATCAGTAAAACTGTTTTGCCTTTTTCCCTTATATCAATACCAGCCTTTTTACTCTTTCTGTGCCACTCTACAAAGTATGTTTCAAAGAAAGTATCATGGAGGGAAGTGAGTAAAATGTGATTAAAAACTACTAAATAATTAATAGATTAAATTTTTCTATTGGGCACCTTTTATGTGTCAGGCAGGTGATGTAGTGATGATATGCGTAAATGAAGAGTGTGTCTTTACCCTCAGGAAACTCACAAGACAGATGACCAGGTAGGTGATGGAGGATTGGATGAAAATGACTATTAGTGATATTCCTCAGCAGAAATCCCTATTTCCTACTGTTTTAGCATCTTCACCTGGAGATTTCAAGACATTCTGAGAAAATGATTTACCTAGTTACTTAAGTGCCTTACATAACAAACTCTATTAGGACATCTTTATAACAAGACGTGATTACCACAATTAGCAAGGAAATTGCTACTGAAACTTATCTGAGACAAAAACATATTTAATTCATATTTTTATCCAGCCCAATCTTTTTTGAATTTTGTTAGACCAACTAGCTAGGAAAATAAGCTGATTTTCAAATGCTTTTCTAAAGCAAGAGTTTGTTTTTTATAAGGGAGAGCCAGTTTTGTTTTAAAGTCCTTTGTTATATGTTATGAAAAATTGAAAGGACATTTATTTCAGGGAAAGTCATGTTAGTACATGTTTTAATATGTTGTACATAAGAAATTTGCTATTATGATAAGTGACCTAGAGAGATGAATTTGAAGTGATGTTATGCTAATGGTTCTGCCCGGAAGCCAGGTAGGTAGGGAGGTGGCACAAACAATGTATACACATGTAAATAAGTGTAAAAATGATAAAACAAATAAAAAGAGAAAAAATAATAATAAAGGGTGGTAATGAAGACTGTACATACACTATTAGCTTGGAAGGCAAAGTCACAAGTGCGAACCTCAAAACACATGGTTGGTATAAAGAAAGATCAATGGTGACAATAGCACATATATGCACTGTCAGATCTCCTCACAAGATCAAGGGTACACGATGACCTTGCCCCACCCCTTCCTGTAGGAAGCCATTCTACTAGAACTGAAGTTTCATCAGAGCATACATCAATTGCCTTTCTCTCTGACAGCCCACCATTTGTACTGGGCCCCTGGCCAAGTCTCTTGCAGTCCTGCCCTGCTGATAGCCCTAGGAGGCTCCTACAGCCTTGGCGGGATGTGGTCCACCCTGTCTTGCACCTTAGAAGTTTCAAGAAGGTGAGGACGTGGGTCGGAAAGTCATGGACTCAAAAGTGGAGGATGACGCTCCAGGGTTGATCAGGTATTTAGGTGAGGACCTTGAATGTGGACTGAAGAGACAGCTCCCACCATAACCAAAGGGACCGCTCAGTGCTCTGCCCCTGCTTTTAGTCTTAAGAAGGTGGACAGGGCTGTGGGCTGACTTCTGTCTGGATGGTCTAAGGAGTCCCACAGAGGGAGAAGACCTGGGCCCTAACCAGTCCAGGTGAGGAGCCCAAGTACTAAGCAGGGGACTCTCCCAAAGGGGAGCACGCCTGTTGTCATCACTGGGAGTCCCAGGCAGGGTAGACTGATGTGCTATGCCCCAAACTTCCCCCTGTAAGGGGCCAAGGTGGTGAGAGAGCCGTGCTCGGAGGCTTTTGGAGCAGGTCAGGAGAGGGACCCCCACTGGGCCCAGGACAGTGTATAACCCCACTGAGCCTCCTAGCAGGGTTGAGGAGCTGAGGTGCCCCTTCTCTTCTTTTTAATGCATCCCACAGAGGTGAAAGCCAGGTTTTTAGTGTCATCTAAGATCCTCATTGTTAATCAGGTGCTGGTGGCTCACACCTGTAATCCTAGCTAGTTGGGAGGCTGAGATCAGGAGGATCGTGATTCAAGGACAACATTGGGAAAATAGTTCTTGAGACTCCCCCATCTCTAAAATAACCAGAGCAAAATGGACTGGAGGTGTGGCTTAAGCTATAGAGCACGTGCTTTCCAAGTGCAAAGCCCTGAGTTCAAACCCCAGTCAGTCCCATCAAAAAAGAAAAAAAGAAAAAGGTCCTTATTACCATATCCCTGAATTTCTCAACTTGGACATTGTTGACATTTTGGGGCTTGGTAATTCTTTGTTGCGAGAAGCTACCCCGTGCATTTTAAAATGTTTTAACATCTCTCGTCTTTACTTATTGAATTCCAGTAGTGATAACCAGAAATATTTTCTGGCATAGCTGAATATCTCCAGGGGTCAAAATTACCCACAATTAAGGACCACTGCTATTCTACCGTCAGTTCTGAGTACCCGTCATCCTTGGCCTCAGCAGTATTTGCTGCTGAGTATTTGTCACCCTTTTTTTGTGATAAGATTTACATAACATAAAATTTCTCATTTTAATCACTGTGTACAATTTAATAATAGCAAGCACACTATCTACTCCCTCTTAAAATGCTTCCTTTATATAACTTCTGGGACATAACTAATATTGGCCTGGGTTTCCTGCTGTCTCACCAGATGCCCTTTCTCAGTGACTCTTTATTTTTTGTGACACTGGGGTTTGAACTCAGGCGCTTTCACCACTTGAGCTACTCCACCAGCCCCTCAGTAACTCTTGTTTGCTCTGTTTCAGTTTTCAAAGACAGATTATTGAGGGTCTTAGGACTCAGTGCTCAAGCTTCTTTTCTGCACATCCTTACTTCTTAGGTGGTCTCATGATTTATATGTCGCTTGAACTGATGACTCCCAAATTTATATCTCCAACCTTGCAAGTCTCCTTGGAGCCGCAGGCATGTACATACAATTGCCTACTCAATACCTCCACTTGTACTTAAGTAGACATAGCACACTCATCATGCCCAAATTCTTGCCAATCCTGCCTCCCATGGCATCCATTTCTCCTCAGGTGTTCTGCATTTTAGTTAAATCCACCACCACTCAATTACCTGGGGTAAAAATCTAGATGTGATCCTTAATTCTCGTACCTGAATCTGACCATACCTGTTCACTTCCATCACTAGGACGTGCATCCAAATTACCATTTCTACACTAAACTGTTGAAATTATCTCTTAACAGGTCACCCTGTACTCCCTGTGGTTCAGCTTCAGTATTTTCCATGGATGTGTCATACACATTCATATGTGCACACGCATGCACGTGTGCGCACACACACACACACACACACCACTCCACTAGCTTTTCTGCTCACTTGGAATAGAATTCACATTTCTTCCCTTGGCTAAAAGGCTTTATATTAACAAGGCCCTGCCAACCTGTCTGACCTCATATCCTACCAGTCTTCATCTCACTCACTCTGCTCTAGCCCCACCAGCCTTGTTATCATTCCTCATGGTAACAAGGAATGATAAACTTGTTACCCTATAAGTGTGTTTCTGCACAGCGCCATTGTTCCTGATGTTTCCTCAGGCTGGGATGCCTGACCACAGATTGTCACATGATGCATTTCCTCCTTTGATTTAGATCTGTGCTCAAATGTCACCTGGCCTCACCTGGCCATCTTATGTAGCCTCCCTCAACCTCCTTCTGGATAAATTTCTGTCTCTGCATTTTCTGTCTTCAAAATACTTCAAACTACTTGATATTTTGTGCACATTTATCTGTTTATTGTCTGACTTCCTCAGGAGCAATGTAAACTCCACAGGTGAAAATACTTTGTTTACTGCCATATCCTTCACTTGTAAAGATTAGACACTCAACGAGCACGTGCTTAACGGATGCTGAATGTGGTATATGTGTTTTCCATAGAGGGAAGGGAAGTAAAAAAGCAAACAATAACAACTATAAACCTTCCATGTATTTCTTTAGTCAGGACTGAGAATCACTGTTCTAAGTGAAGATAGATAAATAGAAAGATGATAGATGATAGATATTTTAAATTCTAGTTTCCATTGCACAGAAGTTAGGTGTTCGCTGTTTGTCCAAGAAATCTGCTTCATTTAATGAAATAAAAATTATATTTTGGCACAGCTGCATCTTTAAATAAAAAGGCAAAATTATTCAGTTCTTCAGTGAGGCACATAATTGCTGTGGGGAGAAACAAGGAAGACAATGAAGCAATTTCTCTTCATCGATGTTGGGAGCAGAGATGAGACACATAACCTACACTGGAATTCACTTTCTTGAAAAATATTTTTCCTACTGTGAGAGTAACTCATACCCATTATAAAAATTTTGGAAAATACTTAGTGATATATCTACAATCAACATTGCAATGTATATCATACCAATTTTTAAATTATTTATTTATTTATTTATTTTATTGCTGTGCTGGGTGGGGGTACATTGCAGCATTTACAAAGGTTCTTCCAATTTTTTTAAATTAATGTAGTATTTTAATTTTTATGAGATTCCTAAGGGGAACAAGAGGATTACAGATGAAATTTCTAACAAATTGTAAGCTCTCTGCTCTAGTTACCATACTATTGCCCCTCATGGAAGCTAGTCCCCAATAGGACATGGTATCTGTGAAACAGCTAGTAGGGCTTCTGTTTCCCTAACTTGGTCTGAATGATGGAACCTTATATAATTCTATCACAGGGACTTAGCTCAGGGACTAATGGAGACCTCACACATGGCATACATTTTATGAACACTGATTGAATCAAAGAATGAATTATTGGGTGAGAAAAGTACGTTTTGTCAGAAAAGCCACAAATAGAATGCCGACCACAATGGGCTAAGAGGAACAACATGTGATTTCTGCTTTAAGATAAGAGTGTAGAAATTTCTATAATCAAAGAACTATGGGAAGAAAACAGTGATATTATTTCTATTGCAGGAGGTAGGAGAGCATAGATAAACTATAAAAGACTTTATGAAGGAGGTAAGCACTGAAGAGTGAGTAAGTTCTTAAAAAATGGATGGGTCAAGGAAATTTCAGGTGAAAGGAATTGATTGAACACCAAAAGTCTGTATATTGAAATATATGCTTGATAATGGTGAGTAGTAAAATAGATTTTAAGAAGGCCAAGGTAGTAGAGTGCAAAGAGAGCTACAGGTTGAGAATAGCTGTGTCTTTCCATAGCTTGGGATAATTCATGAAAGACATCATATCTATAAACTCCATGAGGGTTGTATGTATGTTGTTTATTGCTGAACCTTGACCTAGTATAGGTATATCTATTTTACACAGAATAGGCACAATTAACATAGCACCTGCCACACAATACAATCAAACATAATTGAATAAATATTTACTGTAGTTAGAAATAGGATGTCAATGATGATCTTCATGAAATAGCTTCAGTGAAACATTGGAAAGAGAAGACTCATAATTGTAAAAGCTGGATAAATTGATATTTTGGAGACTCTACAATTTTCTACTTCTAGTATAGAAGTATTATTATTATTTATTTATTTTGGTGGTACTGGGGATTGAACGCAGGGCCTCATGGTAGGCTGGCACAGTACTACTTGAGCCACATCCTAGTCTGGAATATTTTTAAGTTTCATTCAAAATTTAATATTTAGCCTCCTCTATGTAGTGAAGTATGTGATTCATCAGAACAGGTGAGGAAACCAAGATTAAAGCGGAGATGTATTCATTCAACAGAGCTTCAAGTCAGGAGAAAGGCAAAAGGAAATTTTTAGGATGAAAAGGAAGAAAATTTTAGGAAAGCAGCTTGTTCACATGGAACAAGATTGAAGGTCTCCATGAGGGATGACTCTAAGAGAAAATACTGGATCTGATAGATTACCCTAAAACCATTCTGACAAATTATTTAAGACAAAGAAAAAACTAAGTACTTATAAAGAAAGCCAAGCAAACTAAAAAAAACAAAGGCAATTATTAACTTTGGGTAAAACAAAAGTAAGAAAGAATTTATAATATTACTTTGCCACAATTATCAGCTGTGAATTGCATTTTTAAAATTTCCTTTATTCATATGTGCATACAATGATTGGGTCATTACTCCCCCCTTCCTCCAGCCCTCTTCCTTTCCCTCCACCCCCTCCCTCTCACCCCCACTCCCTCGCTTCCAAGCAGATACTGTTTTTCTCTTATCTCTAATTTTGTTAAAGAGAGAGTATAAACATTAATAAGGAGGACCAGGGGTTTTTGCTAGTTGAGGTAAGGGTAGCTACATAGGGAGATTCCTAGTTTTGTTTCCATGTACATATGTGTTACTTTCTAAATTGGTTCTTCTCGAACTAACCTTTTCTCTAGTTCCTAGTCCCTTTCTCCTATTGGCCTCTGTCACTTTAAAATTTCTGCATCAGTTGTGAATTGCATTTGCAAAGGCAAACTAATGTAAATGCTGAATAGTGACTTAACCAGAAATTTTAATCTAATAATGTTGTGAGAGGAGAAGCAAAGGGAATAGAAGTGTAAAAGGAACTAAATCATGACCTATCATTATAGGAAAAATTGTCTAAAACTTATAAGGCATATGATCATATATAAATTTCTAAAAGTACAATTATATCTGAGTGTTGAAAGAAACAGCTAAAAGAGTCTGAAGTGATTATCTCTGAGCAGGCAAAAAAGGAAAATAGATAGGGATAGGATGGGACATGGGACCACTGTTTTACTGTTATAAGCCTTTTACTATGTGCCTTTCCTAAAACTATATGCTTATAATACATTGATAAAGGTTAATTTAAGTGAAGATGTCTGAAAGTATCCTCAAATTATTAATAAGAAGTACCTGATAAGTGGACTTAACAGAGGAGGGCCTTTTTATTTCTCACTTTAAGACTCTGCTATTTGAATTTTTCACAATGAATATGCATTAGTGTTTTGATAAGCATTACTTTAATACTTAGACAATATTACTGTTGGTTGACTTTAGAAATAGACACTCAGTAAAAGCAAGTAATAACTTCTTCAAGATCAAGGTAAGTTTGGAGGGGAAGGATGGTTGAAATTGACAATTGGTGGTGATATTAGAATTGCCACTGCTCGCTACCTTCAACTTTTTTTTGACACAGTGCCATAGTACCAGGGATTGAAATTTCTTATCTTAAGACTGCAATTGTTTTAAGGAAGTATTTATGAACAATGAAATGGCCATCCGTCTGGAGAAGGGACAGAAAAGACTTAAATCTAAGAAACTCATAATCCAGGCTGGCTGTGGAATACTTTCTACTTTCATTTCCTTGGTTTTGTTGTCTTTGTTCAGCCCTCCAATGGGTTGGATGATGTTCCACACCAGATGCAAAGGTTTGAATCCATGTTGTAAATCTCAGTGTTTGAATCCCACTTATTCAGCAGACATAGAATATGGAACCCTTATTGGGGTACTATAAATAGATGCTAAGGAAGTTTATCAGTTACAGGGGAAGAAGAGAACATGACACCCCCCCTTCTCTCTCTCTCTCACCCCTCCCCACACACATATATACACACCTGGAAAACATGAGCTTCACTGCTTAGATCTCCATGGAATGACTCCTACTTTGAAGTGATTTCTTTCCCATTCAAAACAGCATCTTCCCTGGGCACAAAGATGTCACAAATGCTGCAATTTCTAAGAAATGTCTTTAAAATGAAAATGAAGCATCCTTGTAAGTGGCAGAATATTATGTGTTAATCATGCACTTTCTCCTAAGTGTCTGAAACATTAAAGTGTTATGAGTCACCCAAGTTTTAAGCCTGGCTCTAGGTTCTCTTTTCTTCTCTTTTCATAATATCTCTTTAGGGGCTTAGAGGTGAAAGCAGGCCTGAAGTAATAAATTTGGCCTTTACTTTCATATAATGGTATTTAAAGCCAGGGATCCTGATGGGATAGAGTAATACCTCTTAGGGGACATTGGGAAATATCTAGAAACATTTATGGCTGTCATGACTTACTGTAGTTAGGAACTTCAATGTCTTCCAAAGGCCCATGTGTCTAAGACTTGGTCCCCAGAGTGGTGGCATTGGGAGGCGGTGGTAGTGCGAAATGTTTAGGCAATTGGAAGTATGCCCCTGAAGTGAACTGTGGGACTCTTAGCCCCTTCTTCTTGATTTTTGCTTCCCAGTCATTAGGTGAGTGATTTTTCTCCACCAAGTGCTCCTACCATGATGTCCTGTCTTGCCATAGGTCAAAAAAAATGGGCCCAACTGATCATGGACTAGAAAATATAAAGCTGTGAGCCAAAATAAACCTTTTGTCTTTATAAGATGATTGTCTGGATATTTATTATAGTGATAGAAAGCTGACTAACACAGAACCAGAGGTGCTGCTATTGCAATCTAGTAAGTAAGGGCCAGGGACACCACTCAACAGTCTGCAAGCATAGACAACTTCCTCCTAGCAAAGAATTATCTGCCCCCAAAAGTCAGTACTATTAATTTGAGAAACCCTAACTTAGGCATATCTATTGTAGCAGGTATTTTTTTGCTGACATATAATAGAATCTTCTAAAATGGTGGGTTTGACACAGAAGGCATTTAAGTTTTTTTTTCTAGTAACAATTCCAGAGGTAGCTATCCTAGGACTGGTATTTCTTTAAAGAAGTTATTTGAAGGCATCTTCTAGCGTTTTTGCTCCTTTTCTGCAACATTTGACTATTATCTTCATGAACCCAATGTGGCTACTGAGCTTCCAACCATTATATACAACAATAATTAAGGGAGGATTCCAAGATGGCGGCTAGAGGGAGGAAGCAGAAAGCATGCCTCCTAAAGTAAAATCTTGGAGAGACACTGGAGATACACCTTACAGGAAAAACCACCGAGAAGAGGCAAAACTTTGACTCCTCCACACCTCCAGCCTGTGCATAGCATCCCCACTTCATGTTAAATGGAGAAACAAGGAGGGCCCCTGGGCCGCCGCCAGACACCAGAGCCCAGATGGCTTGGGAAGATGTGGACAAGGTGAGCTAAGCGGTACGCGGTACTTCCACAGACAAGCCTGGGCCAGAACAGCATAGGCCCCTGGACAGACCAACCCCCACACAGGGAAAAAAGAGAAACTGAGTAATAAGCAATAACAACAATAAAGACACATAGCAAAGAGGGTGGGGCACCCTGAGCGTCAAAGAGAGGGGAGGGGAATCCCTCACAGAACTGTAAATAAACAAGCCTGGCCAGAGAAGGCAGGAGCGGTGGCACATGCTCAGCAACCAGGAGCGGGAAAGCTTGTAAAACTGGCAGTGGGAGGAAAACTCCACAGGAGAGGGAAAAGACCCACTTCCCACGTGAGCTATAAATAAACACTGGCCAGAGAAAGCGGGTGCAGTGTCACCTCCCCCAGTGTTCTTGGAAAGGGGAAAGCTTGTAGCAGCAGCTCACGCACAGGAGAACTTTCAGTAAACAAAGCCTGTGGGGCCAGGTGAGTGTTAAGCTCACCCCTGAGATCTGCATAATAAAGCCTCCAGCAACAGCAGGCTGACAGCAGTGGGCAGGCAAGTCACAGCCGCAGATAGCCATTCACAGACCTGTCTACAGACTCTTTTTTTTCTCTCTCCCTACCTTTGATGAGAAAACAACCGAACTACACCTGAATGCTGAAAAGCTTACTGAAACTGTATTGCATTTGAACTTGGGACACTTGGTGGGTTTTTTTTGTGTGTGTGTGTGCAGTTTTGTTCTACTTTATGTGTCCCCTTTGATGAGACAACTACAGAACAACATCTGAGGCACCATCTCCAGGATTGGAGGCTGAGAGAGGAACACCAAAATTATTAAGACTGAAACTTTATTGCATGTGAACTTGGAGTTTTAAAAATTTTTTATATACATATTTTTTCATTTATTTATTTTTTATTTTATTTTTATTTTTTATTTTCAATCCTCTCTCTGTCTCTCTAATGCCTTTTCAGCTTATGGTTGATTAGTACACTGTCTCTCCCTGTTTATATCTTTGAAACTTTTTTGTTTGTTTCTTTGTTTTGTTTTTTTCTACTTGTTTATTTGTTTTTCCCTTTTCCTTTAACTTCTTTGCTTTCCATCTCCTCTCACCCTTCCATTCTAAATATCACTAGTGCTATTACTACAAGCCAGAAAATACTTAATTGCACACAGTACAGGGACAATAACAACACCAAGGGCAATGACGGGAAGACAGAAAAAACAGGGAAACCAGCTTCCCCACGGCAAAAAATTAGTACAGGAACCAGAGGGAAATGAAGAAAATACATACTCAGATCCAGACCAGACTCCAACAAAATGAAGATAAACTATGCCAAAGAACCCAATGAAGCCCACAAGAATAATCTAAAAGAAGAATACTACAGGTAATCAACCAGAATTTTATAGAGATGATACTGGATATGGTCAACCAAAATGTACAGGACACTCAAGAAATTCCAAGACAACAAAAATAGAGAATTTGAAAAAGCACAAGAAGAAATAAAAGAAACCATAGAAGCACTGCATAAATGCCAAAGTGAAACAAAGAACACAATTAATAAGAGATAAATGAACTCAGGACAAAAATAGACAACATTAAAGAGTAAATGACTTAAGATATGGAAAACCTCAGAAAAAAGAATGAAACAGAATTGCAAAACAAAACAGAAGGCCAATCATCAGAATAGAACAAACAGAAGACAGAATCTCAGAACTTGAAGATGAAATGGTAATTAAAGGAAAAACCGAAGAACTATTAATTAAACAACTCAAGACCTGTGAAAAGAAAATGCAAGAACTCACCGACTCCATCAAAAGACCAAACCTGAGAATCATGGGCATCAAAGAAGGAGAAGAGGTGCAAGCAAAGGGAATGCATAATATATTCAACAAAATAATAACAGAAAATTTCCCAATCTACAGAAAGATATTCCCATAAAGATGCAAGAGGTCTCCAGAACATCAAACAGACCAGATCAAAATAGAACTACCCCACGGCATATCATCATTAAAACAACAAGTTCAGAAATTAGGGAAAGAATATTGAAGGCTGTAAGAGAGAAAAAACAAATAACATACAAAGGTAAATCCATCAAAATCACAGCAGACTTCTCAGCAGAAACATTAAAATCAAGAAGAGCTTGGGGAGAGATCTTCCTTGCATTGAATGAAAATAACTTCAACCCCAGGATACTCTACCCAGCAAAACTATCATTCAAAATAGATGGAGCAATAAAAGTCTTCCATGATAAGCAGAAACTAAAACAATATGTGAACACAAAGCCACCACTACAAAAGATTCTTCAAGGGATTCTGCACACAGAAAGTGAAATTCAACATAACCGTGAAAGGACAGGCAGCACCAAACTACAGGAATAGAAAAAGCAAGAAAGTAGAGAGCAACATCAACTTAGGTACACACAATCAAACCTTCAAACAACTAAGACAACTAAATGACAAGAATCACCACATCCCTATCAGTACTAACACTTAATGTTAATGGACTTAATTCACCCATCAAAAGGCACCATTTGACAAACTGGATTTAAAAAGGGAGATCCAACAATTTGTTGCTTACAGGAGACCCATCTCACAGACAGAAATAAGCATGGGCTTAGGATGAAAGGCTGGAAGAAGATTTACCAAGCCAATGGCCCCCGAAAACAGGCAGGAGTAGCAATACTTATTTCTGACAAAGTAGACTTCAAACCTACATTGATCAAATGAAATAAAGAAGGACATTCCATACTAATAAAAGGGGAAATAGACAAAAAGGAAATAACAATTATCAACCTATGTGCACCCAATTTCAACACACCCAATTTCATCAAACATACCCTGAAAGACCTAAAAGCATATATTAACTCCAACACAGTGGTTGTGGGAGACTTTATCTCCCCATTATCATCAATAGATAGGTCATCCAAACAAAAAATCAATAAAGAAATTCAAGATCTAAAATATACAATAGATCAAATGGACCTAGTTGATGTCTACAGAACATCTCATCCAACTTCTACACAGTATACATTCTTCTCAGCAGCCCATGGAACCTTCTCCAAAATAGATCATATCCTAGGGCACAAAGCAAGCCTCAGCAAATGTAAGAAAATAGAAATTATACCGTGCACACTATCTGATCACAATGCAATAAAACTAGAACTCAACAACAAAAGTAAAGACAAAAAACATGCAAACAGCTGGAAACTAAATAACTCATTACTTAATGAACAATGGATCATTGATGAAGTAAAAGAGGAAATTAAAAAGTTCCTGGAAGTCAATGAAAATGAAAACACAACCTACTGGAACCTATGGGACACAGCAAAGGCAGTCCTGAGAGGAAAGTTTATAGCCATGAGGGCATATATTAAAAAGACTGAAAGATCCCAAATCAATGACCTAATGATACAGCTCAAACTCCTAGAAAAACAAGAACAAGCAAATCCCAAAACAAATAGAAGGAGAGAAATAATAAAAATAAGAGCTGAAATCAACAAAATAGAAACCAAAAAAAACCATACAAAGAATTAATGAAACAAAAAGTTGGTTCTTTGAAAAAATAAACAAGATCGACAGACCCCTGGCAAACCTGACTAAAATGAGGAGAGAAAAAATCCAAATTAGTAGAATCAGGAATGCAAAAGGGGAGATAACAACAAACACCATGGAAGTCCAGGAAATCATCAGAGACTACTTCAAGAACCTATATTCAAATAAATTTGAAAATCTTAAAGAAATGGGCAGATTTCTAGATACATATGAGCATCCAAAACTGAACCAAGAGGATATTAATCACCTGAATAGACCTATAACACAAAATGAAATTGAAGCAGCAATCAAGAGTTCCCCAAAAAGAAAAGTCCAGGACCTGATGGATTCTCTGCTGAATTCTATCAGACCTTTAAAGAAGAACTGACACCAACCCTCCTTAAACTGTTCCACTAAATAGAAAGGGAAGGAAAACTGCCTAACACATTTTATGAGGCCAGTATTACATTTATCCCAAAACCAGGCAAAGACACCTCCAAAAAGGAGAACTATAGGCCAATCTCCCTAATGAACATTGATGCAAAAATCCTCAACAAAATAATGGCAAAACGAATTCAACAACACATCAAAAAGATTATTCACCATGACCAAGTAGGCTTCATCCCAGGAATGCAGGGGTGGTTCAACATATGAAAAATCAATAAGCATAATAAACCACATTAACAGAAGCAAAGACAAAAACCACTTGATGATCTCAATAGATGAAGAAAAAGCCTTTGATAAGATCCAATAGCATTTCATGATAAAAGCTCTAAGAAAACTAGGAATAGAAGGAAAGTACCTCAACATTATAAAAGCTATATATGACAAACCTACAGCCAGCATTACACTTAACGGAGAAAAACTGAAACCAAAAAAAGACTCAATCATAAGTATGCATAAGACAATAGATTGAAAAAAAATAAATTTTCATAAAAAGAATGAGAAACTATGAAAGAATAAGGGAGGGTACATGTGAAAGCAAAGCAGAATGGAAGTATAGTTATTGAAATGAAAGACTCAATAGACTCTTCAACAAAAACTCCTGGGAAAACTGGTTAGCAGTCTGCAAAAAACTGAAACTAGATCCATGTTTATCACCCTATACCAAGATTAACTCAAAATGGATCAAGGATCTTAATATCAGACCACAAACACTAAAGTTGGTACAGGAAAGAGTAGGAAATACTCTGGAGTTAGTAGGTATAGATAAGAACTTTCTCAATGGAACCCTAGCAGCACAGCAACTAAGAGATAGCATAGATAAATGGGACTTCATAAAACTAAAAAGCTTCTGTTCATCAAAAGAAATGGTCTCTAAACTGAAGAGAGCACCCACAGTGGGAGAAAATATTTGCCAGCTATACATCAGACAAAGGACTGATAACCAGAATATATAGGGAACTTAAAAAACTAAATTCTCCCAAAATTAATGAACCAATAAAGAAATGGGCAAGTGAACTAAACAGAACTTTCTCAAAAGAAGAACATCAAATGGCTAAAAAGCACATGAAAAAATGCTCACCATCTCTAGCAATAAAGGAAATGCAAATTAAAACCACGCTAAGATTCCACCTCACCCCTGTTAGAATAGCCATCATCAGCAACACCACCAACAACAGGTGTTGGCGAGGATGCAGGGAAAAAGGAACCTTCTTACACTGTTGGTGGGAATGTAAACTAGTACAACCACTCTGGAAAAAAATTTGGAGGCTACTTAAAAAGCTAAACATTGATCTACCGTATGATCCAGCAATACCACTCTTGGGAATATACCCAAAAGACTGTGACACAGGATACTCCAGAGGCACCTGCACACCATGTTTACTGCAGCATTATTCACAATAGCCAAGTTATGGAAACAGCCAAGATGCCCCACCACTGACGAATGGATTAAGAAAATGTGGTATCTATACACAATGGAATTTTATGCAGCCGTGAAGAAGAACGAAATGTTATCATTCGCTGGTAAATGGATGGAATTGGAGAACATCATTCTGAGTGAGGTTAGCCTGGCCCAAAAGACCAAAAATCGTATGTTCTCCCTCATATGTGGACATTAGATCAAGGGCAAACACAACAAGGGGATTGGACTATGAGCACATGATAAAAGCAAGAGCACACAAGGGAGGTGTGAGGATAGGTAAGACACCTAAAATACTAGATAGCATTTGTTGCCCTCAACACAGAGAAACTAAAGCAGATACCTTAAAAGCAACTGAGGCCAATAGGAGAAGGGGACCAGGAACTAGAGAAAAGGTTAGATCAAGAAGAATTAACCTAGAAGGTAACACCCACGCACAGGAAATCAATGTGAGTCAATGCCCTGTATAGCTATCCTTATCTCAACCAGCAAAACCCCTTGTTCCTTCCTATTATTGCTTATACTCTCTCTTCAACAAAATTAGAGATAAGGGCAAAATAGTTTCTGCCGGGTATCGAGGGGGTGGGGGGAGGGGGGTAAGGGAGGGGGAGGGAGGAGAAATGACCCAAGCGTTGTATGCACATATGAATAATTTTTAAAAATAAATAATAAAATGTTTAGTACTAATTTAGATATGCTGTAAGTATAAAATATGTATTGATATTCAAAGATGAAAAAGAATGCAAAACAGAATTATTTTTATATTAGTCATTAGATATTGAAATGACCATATTTTGAATATGATAGGTTAAATAAAAACACTAAAAATAAAAAAAAAGAATAATTAGGGAGCGCTAAAGACAAATGACACCATACAGCAGAGCATGTGCTATTGATCATAAAAAGCAATAGGTTTCCTCAAATCTCTATGTGGAAGCGTTCTGCTTCCCCCTCCCTGTTTTTTATTAAACATAACCCCTTTAATCCCAAGGAAGTCTGTGAAAATTGGCATGTTAGCTAGGAGTATTGTCCCTTAAACAATACTCAGGCTCTCCTTTATAAGGATAAATGTGGTAGACAACAGACAAGCCTACTTCATCTGTACCCTTGGAAATTAATTTTTAAAAACTAGGAAGTGCTGATTTCTTTGATTAGAGAAGCACATAAAATATTATTACATAAAATATAAGGGCATGTATTAGTGTAAGAAATGATATATGAGCTGGGTTATCTATAACAGGACTGAGAAGATATACTTCAAGTATGTTAGCATGTTAGTCAGATTAGCTATGCCTTTGTAGTAACTGAACCTCCAGGTCACATCAGCTACATGAACAAAAGTTAGCTCTCACTCATGCTACATCTGTTATATGTTATGGCTGTCTCTGATATATACTGTTTTCTTGAAACCCAACCAGGGGAAAGTCATTGGCAGCAAAAGGACCACTGGCTCTTAGCTGTGCCCATTGGTAGGAAAAAATCATGGTGCATCACAGAACTACTTTGAAAGCTTCTGTTTGGATGTGTTTCATGTAATTCCCACCCGTATTTTGTTGGCCAGTGTAAATCCTATGACCTCACTGATGTCCACTAAAGAGAGGATTTATAGGTCCTCCCACTGAGTAGGGCACTGGAAACCAGATGCAATTGATCACAGTTAGATTTTCTTCTTGGCATCTTCATTCTGTTTCACAGATCTTCCCCCTCTAATGAAAATATTGGCTATGAGAATGTAGCAATTATTTAAAAGCCTTATGCAGGATAAAAGAATTCCAAAGTGTAGAACTTTCATCACTTGTTTGGCAGGTATTGATTGATTTCCTTCTAGACGAGGCTCTGTGTTATGAGGGACCCTTTGAGTACAGAAGAGTCAAACAAGCGACCACTTAGAACCCAATGTCAATGAGCGTGGCCTTAGTGGAATGCACAGGTAGAGAGGGGGACTCTAACTCAGACTGGATGATCCCAGGAAATAGTCCCAATCGAGGTGGTGCTGAAAAATGTTTTTTTGTTTTGTTTTTGGTCCTGGGGATTGAACCCAAGGCCTTGTGCATGCTAGGCAAGCACTCTATCACTGAGTTATGTCCCAGCCCTAAAAAGATTTTTGAAGGGTGAGTAAAGATTGTCTAGGGTAAAGAAAAGAAAGAAAACAACAATCAATAGTGGTGAAAGATTAGGGCTTCTTCATTGGGCTGTGTTGAAAAAAGACCAGTGTGCCAGCTAACATGATTTCCACTCAACATCTATAGTGCAATGAGGCAAAATAAAGAAATAAAAGGTATGGAGTTTTAAACCATTTGTAGATGATGCAATTGTTTATAGATGTTGTGATTGCATGTATCATGGATAATCCAAAAGGATCTAAAATTCAGAAACATTAAAGAAGACTTAAAGAGTTAAAAAGATCTATCTTGTATAAGTGATAGGAGACTTGATATTATAATGTAATTTCTTTTCAACTTAATATAGAGATTCAATGCAATCCAAGTAAAATCCCAACTGTTTTTTGCTGTGGGAACTTGCCAAACTTATTGCAAATTTATGAGAACATAAAGAAGCAAGAGTAGACACTCTTGAAAAAGATCATGGTAGGATAAAATTTCGGACCTCGCCAATGGTCATTAGTACCAAACATCACTATAAAGACAAGTGAGGTAAGGTTAGACGCATGGCCAAGGCATATGGTGTTACTGAGGCCATCAGGTCACAGTGTGGTCACTTCATTGGTTTGGTGCAAGTGGACATAAAAAAGAAGTTGGTTGAGAAGTAAAGGAGTTACTTACAGAGAGGGTGCACAGCACAGTACTCTCTAGAAGTCCAGCTCTAAAAGGAAGGCATTGGGGAGGATGGGTTGAAGACATCTTTGTTTTATAGGCTGGAGTCATTTGAACCCATTGTTCACATCTGTGCGATGTGAGGAAGAAGCTCATTATATGAACAGAGAAAGAGGCAGATATTGGGTAAGTATTCTTTGAGAAAATGGTATGGATGGGATCCAGCATGTAAACATGGAATTGTCCTGTAGGAAAAGGAAATTCATTTCTTCTGACACAGTAGGGAAAGACTGAGCGTGATGCTGGGGTAGGAGATTGGTGTGAAAAGTCGGTAGGATTTTTGTTGTTAGTGAAGTAGGAGGAGGAACTGATAGATACTAAGGGGCGGGTTGATGATAAAAGTAATGTATCATGCCTTGAGGAGAGTTCTTGGAACACCCATTCAGGAAACTGAGATTGGACGAAGTGTGGAGAGTCAGAAATGCATTTTCTGATTTGCAAGCTGGAACTTTATTTAAGGGTAGAGTCTAATAATAAGGATTGATACAAGAATAGGACTTATAATATGTCAAACACAATGTTTTTGTGGTTGCTGTTTTGTTTTGTTTTCTTAAGATAGAGTCTAGATATGTTGCCAGGTTGGCCTCAAACTCCTAGTCTCAAGCGATCCTCCTGTTTTAGGCTCCTGAGTAGCTGGGACTATACATGTGCACTACTGCACCCAGCTACCATTCTGAATCTTATATCAACCTTCACTAGAACCCAATAGGTAGATACTATTATTGCCATTTTACTAGAACAAAGAAATGTGACCTGCCCGTCACACAGCAAGTAAACAGTGGAGATGGAATTGCACCTTGGGCAGCGGGATTCAGAGCCCACGTGTGCTGCATAGTACACAGAATATATAGTTTAGTAGTTTGGAATTTTGTTTTGTGATCTCATCTTTTGCTGATCTGTGAACAGTACAAGTTTGTTGATAAGAGACACCAGAGAATCTGGGATGTTAGTGTTTTTCTTTGTCCACCTGTCTGTTTTGAGATCAAACCATTTAAGAATTTAACGATCAAAGAGAACAGCTCTTTGATATCAGGGTCAGTGAGCTTTTGTGTTTCTCTATTGAGCCTTGACCCATGGCTGCAATTTCAGAATTGAAGCTATAAGCTATGTGTCTATATGTCTAGAATTCAGAAAGGTCTTTACTAACTCTTTTGTTTGAGTGTGCAATGGTTTCCTATCTCTGGAGGATATTAATCAAATAGATTATAAAATATCTCAATGTAGAACTCTGTTCTGAGCACTCTGAACTTTCGATCTATGTTGGCAAAGAAGTATGACTAAATGCATATAGAAATTGAATATTCTTTAAATTTCAGAAAATAAGAAAATATCTAATATTTTAAATATAGTAAGAAGTTCTTAGAAAAACTAACTCAAATTGTATTAACAACACCAGTTCACATAATTTTGGCAAATAGACTAATTGAGAATTCTGGTTTAACAAATACAGTTCTGTCTTCTCTGATTCATCATTGTTAAGTACATTTTACTCCATTTGTATACATTTTTCTTGAATGTGTTCAGATCAAATAAACTAGCATTACTCCTATTAAATGTTTAAGATTATAAAAAATGTAAATTTGTGTTAATTAAATTGTCATCATTCTAAAAACTTCTTTATTTCAGCAACAATGTTTTGTGTATGTCAACTTAAAGATAATTTTCAAAGGCTTAAAATTTGGGGATGATAATGGAGGGGTGAACTTGTTCAAAGTACAGTGTACAAGCATATGGAATTATCACAATGAAACCCCCTCATATTATTCATGTATACTAATTCAAATATAAAAGAATAAAATAAAAAAATTGGGAATGATAGTTGAGTTAATTATCAAATCACCATTGGATACCTAGATCACATAACTGTTAACCACAATTTAATGTTTATAAAATCTTCCTCTTATTTTTTATATGCCATAAAGAGGCTGAGTCTTGGGCTATCAAATGAATATGAAAGTGTTCACTTTTGCCACTTTCAGGAGGTGTAAGGGGGAGGTGTAAGGGGGAGGTGTAAGGGGGAGGTGTAAGGGGGAGGTGTAAGGGGGAGGTGTAAGGGGGAGGTGTAAGGGGGAGGTGTAAGGGGGAGGTGTAAGGGGGAGGTGTGTGTCTACAGAAAGTTGTATCACAGATCTGTCTGCTAAAATGGTGTGCAAGATCAGAGCACCACCCCCACCCCTTTACTCCTCCTTCTCTTCTTCCTCCTTCTCCTCCTCCTCCTTCTTCATGTCGGAACCACCTTGTACTCTTGTGATTTATTGAAGAGCCTAAAGAACTTTTGTACATGTGTATCAATATTTAAAATACTAGAAATGACAACTGAAGGCAGGCCAGATGGCCTACACCTATAATCCCAGCACTCGTGAGGCAGAGACAGGAAGATTTCAAGTTTGAAACTGGCCTGGGGTACATAGTAAAAATGTCTCAAAAATAAAACCCAAAACAGAAAGGAAGGAAGGAAGGAAAGAAGGAAGGAAGGAAGGAAGATTGAGATAGTGTAAACATCTTTACTGATTCATTTAAAGACAGCAATGATGAGCATATTGCAAGTCAATAACCTCTTAGTATTGTAGTGAAATTAGTGCTCACCTAGTGGATACCCTAAAATCTGTCTTTAAAGTGTCAACTTGTTGCAAATTATGATGGACTTAATGAAAAGCAAGACTTGGAAAGTGATTTTATTAATGCTGTTTTTTAATACCTGAGTTTGAAAAAAAAGCTATGAAATGTATTAAAATCTTAGCCAAGTGAGCTCAATTTTGATGGCCTTATTTCCCTGGCATGCTGTCTATTGCTTTTGTCTACAGTTAGAAGGGCTATTTTATTTTACTTCCTGGCTAGCATATAATTCTATGTCTAACCAGAATAATAGCCTGTGCACTATGTTGACTTTATTGCATCCTTGACTATGTAAGAAAAAAGAGCAAAGGCTTCTTGTTCCTCATTTATAAAAGAATTAAGATTTTTCACAATCATGTTAACCTCTTTACTATTTTTTAAATGGTTTTTGCCCTTGTAGGGAGTCAAGAAGTGAAACAGGAAAGGAAGAAAGCCAAAAGGGGAGGATTGGGGGGGGGAGAGGAAAGGGGCCAAACAACGAATGCACATATGAATCAATGAATAAAAAAAAAAAACAAAAAAACAAACTCCAAACGCTGTCATTGTCCAAAAAACAAGTTTAATTGTAATTGTTATAACATTGAACTGCTGAATCTTGATCACTGAAACATTTTGACTTGCATTAATGTTTTATATCCCTGCATTTATATTAAAATCCACACACAAATGAAAATAATCACGTTCATTCATTTTTATGTCCATCCATTTTCTGTCAAATGTAATGTTAATGAACCATTGAAAGTAGAAATAATCATTGCTTTCGAAGAGATTTTGCATGTGTTTTTAGAATGACTGTATTCTCTTTGCTTTTCATGCCCCAGAAACAATCTAACTCCCTTTCAGCTGCATTATTCTTATCGTGAACTTTTATCAGATCCTTCCCCTAGGAAAATTTTCAGGAAAAGTTAATTTTCAGTGAAATTCCCCTTGCTCGATGGAAAGTCTTTGTGTTGCTCTAATTTTCTCCTGGAACTGCGGTCATGTTTGTATCTCCAATAAAAAGACCATCTGAAAATGCTGTGAAAAACGATGATAACAGGTAATTCAAATTAATGACACTGAAAAACAAATCTTGGGTATAATTCTCTGATGGCATCACTTAGACAACTTTAGATAATACCAGTGGACTGAGTCAGAATTTCTAGAAGTCTTTGATTTCATACCATTAAGGACCCAAGATCCATCAGAATAAAAACACATTGCATAAGACTGAATGAGAGGGGGCAAGACAGCAGAGTAAAAGCTTCCACCATTTTAACTCTATAAATGAGAAGAGACAGTTAACAAAGAAAAGACGATATTCTGAAGAGAGGAAGAAAGGAAGGGAATCCTGAAAGAGGTGACAGGACAGCAGAGAAGCATGGAGAAACTGAGGCAGTGGGGAAAAATAGCAAGTTCCCAGCTGCATCCCAGCTCCCCAGGAGAGGGAGGGGAAACTCAAGGAACAAAGTATGTGTGTGTGTGTGTGTGTATGTGTGTGTGTGTGTGTGTGTTTGTGTGTGTAGACACTAAAGTGTAAGACGGTGTTATTGTTACTTCCTTCCAGAGTGAGAAACGAAAGCACAAAATGAAGGAATTATTGTTCCCTGGGGAGTTTTGGCAGGATTTTCAAACAATACCATTTCTCTGTTAGAAACAAGGGTGATATGATTCTGTTCTTAATATGTTGGAGGCCAATGTCACATCTGATTTATGTTTAGAAACAATTTAAATGAATAGAACATTTTTCTTTTCAATTCCCACTTGGGACTAATATATACAGTCTTTTCTCACATGAAAACAGTTTCCAACTCTTGCTCTACATTGAGCAGAAATAATCTAAACTTGGATTGGTTTCAAGAAAATGGAATACATTTTTGTGCATTAGCACTCTAGTTTACCTTCATTGGGTTCATTACAATTTGGGGCAGTGGGTGTGATTATAATTTGAAGTTGGGGAAACTATACAAATGTCAGGTCACAGTGTGGCTATCTTCAGAATTTATGTTACGTCTGCCTCTCTCATCCCTTCAATCTAACTCTTCACACAGCCTTGCTATTCCCATGAATCTTCTTGACCTCTAATCAGACAGCATGATCCTTTCCTCTTCTCTTCCTCCTCTTCCTCTTCCTCCTCCTCCTCCTCCTGCTCCTCCTTCTTCTTTAGGTAGAGTCTCACATTTTTGCCCTGGACTGACCTCAGACCATAATCCTCCTACCTACAGCTGGGATAACAGGCACTTGCCACCATACCCAGCTTGTTGATTGAGATGGGATCTTGCTAACTTTTTGCCCAGCCTGGCCTCAAACCATGATTCTCCTGATCATTTCCTGAGTACCTGGGATTACCGATGTGAGCCACTGCACCCAGCCTCCATAGCATTCTCAATGCTTTCTTTGAGTTAACTCTACTCTGGCTACATGTTCAATGTTTCACTTTCTAATTTCATGTTAAGGGTTATTTGTTTATATGTAGGATTTCTCTATTAGACCTGGAGCTCTTTGAGGCAAGCAATGAATTCTTATTCATATTTGAGTAACTAGTGGAGGCTCACTTCCCATATATTAGTGTAAGAGATATAAAAATAATTTCCTCAATTACCCTTCTGAGTTCTTAGTTAGGACCTGTGAAACAAAATACAGATTAACAAGATAAAAGGGTGTTGGAGAAGGTCAGTAGGGAGAGGTAATCAGAATAAATATAGTAAACAAGTCTGTCATGCATAAATTTAATATAAAGAAATAAAAGGAATTCTAAGAAATAGATAGGAGATAGGGATGGAGGAAGGGAGGGAGGGAGAGAGAGAGAGAGAGAGAGAGAGAGAGAGAGAGAGAGAAATTAAAGGAGGACAAACTTGGAAATAGTATGTCTATACTGGGTGGAGGAGATGTTTGCTGGTTGTCCTGGCCAGCGTTGAGCCTGAAAGGCAGGAGCATAGAGAGAGTCAGGGTATCTAGAGCCCACTCACTAGCAAGGTGGCACCCAGTCTTTGACCCATGATATCTGTGTTAGGGTGTTGGGAAGGCTGTGGGAACCAACCACAGGGGCCCAAGTGAGCCAAGCCTCTTGGGTGGGTGCACAGAGAGCTGCCAGCATGAGGTCTGGAGTTCACCGGTATTCACATTAGGAGGGCCATGTCGTGAAGGTCCCTGGGCCTGGGCCAGGCTATGTGATACGGTCACTAAATGATGGCACACTCTTCAGCAAACAGAGGAGCCAGAGCACCACTAGTTGTCCGTACACACATGTACCACGTGGAAGCAAGTAAAAGCAAAACAGCATGGTGGAGCCAGGAAAAGAAAGTCCCTTTGTCCTGCAGTGTCCCTCCACTGGCAAAGCATATCTTAAAGGATGGGTGATTAAAGAGTCCAGTTTGGTTTTACAGAGCAGAAGAGTATCTTTGGAGCTGAGAGGCATTAAATTGCTAACGGGCAAGTATTCCAAGTTTCCACCATCTCTTGAGTTACTACCCTCCATGGCAAAAGCGTACCCATTGCTTCTTTGGACTGAGGCCTACGGTGTGGAGCAGATATGAACCTTGTGTAGTGCAGCTGAGATCACTGCCATCACAGCCAACTTCTAAACCCTTGAGAATGAAATCAATGTTTATTGGAGCAAGTTACTGGGATTTTTGAAGCTATTTATCATACAGGGCAAAATGACTAATATATCCTGTTTTCCTCCATAGCCCTTGTGCTAGTGCCTAGATTGTAAGAGAAGCTGAATATACCATTTTAATTGATTGCTATTCAACCATTGGGGCCATTTAAAAAATTTTTCTGAAGGTTTAGCCCACATGCTGTCTAATGGGCTAGACTGAATCAGCATTTCCATACACAAAAGAATTAGAATAACAGTATGAAGCATCTTCATGGACTTCAAATCTGCTATTTTAAAAGAAAAAAAAAACCTACTTTAATAGAAAACTCAACCCAAGGAATTGCTGTTTTAGCTTTTTGAATCTGCCTGGCTCATTCAGAGTGGATTCTTATATGATATGGCTAGGTCAATTAGCTCTGGCTTCATTGTCTAAACTGGTACCTTTTTGATGTGCTTTTGGGGCAATAAGGCAAAAACTAATCAGAAAAAGATTCCCTTGTATGTGAGCCGGCTATTGTTCAAAGGGTGAATTTATGGGTGAAGAGAGAAAATGGATAATCAAAATGTAGCCTTTGCTTGTAGGGCTGCAAGTATCATAAGATAATTTTATGTTCCAATCTTTCTCTCCAGCTTGGGTCACAGCCCACCATCACACCTTTATATATAACTAACAGTGAAGGACTCTGTCCTTTCTTGAGCTAATTATTTTGCAGATATTACTTTCATTATGCCACAAAGAACCATCAACTAACGTATTTTCCAGTCGACTGAAATTATTTTCTTTCAAAAGTTATTAATTCCTTCAAGGCTACCTGGTAGCAATTTTGGCATGCTATTTCATGTGAGATTGTTCCTTTGGTCACAACTGCTAGCCAGAGTTGTTGATGTACCCACGAGTTTAGCACTGCTTTCATGTGCATATAGGAGGGCTGTTCCCTAATTTACGAGAGAGAATGTATTTGGAGAGCTTGTTACCACCTCTTTGTCTGCCCTGAAACTCTGCACTCCAAATGCAGTCTTTGTATCTGTTGTCATTTTGGACTTCGTGCTGCTGCAGCTCTTCCAAGCCATCAACACGCTGTCACACAAGGCTTTTGACTTAGTTTCTCACAGAGGATTTGTTTTCTCTGATTAAGCGTCCTATAAACTTATCCTCTATTAGCGGTGCAATCATTTATTTTCCTACCAGGGACATTCATTAAAATGCTTTCAAAATAATAGGCCAGGCATGATGCTTCATGTCTGTAATCCCAGCTACTTGGGAGATGGAGATCATTTCGGGGGAGAATCACAGTTCAAGGTTAGCTCTGGCAAAAAGTTAGTGAGACCCCATCCTAACCAATGACAGTGCATGGTGATGTGCACCTGTCATCTCAAGCTACGTGGGAGGCCAGTGGTTGAAGGATGGTGGTCTGAGGCCAGACCTGGGCAAAAACACCAGATCCTCCCTGACAAATAAATAATTAAAGTAAAAAGGCTATGGGCATGTCTCAAGTGGTAGAGCTCCTGCCTAAGAAGTACAAGCCCCTGAGTTCAAACTTCAGAACTGCAAAAAAAAAAAGACATTATATTGGTATTATTTTATGTCTACAACTTCTCTATATTTTAGACGTAAAGTTTCCCCTTCTTTAAGACTCAGTGAAAGAATCTAAACTTGGTTTCCATTTATGTGCTCACTGTCTTTTCAAGTTCCTTTTCTGAGCTGAAATAACTTTTGATACACATCTCTGAGCATGGTTTACCAGACTAGAAATACTAGTTTACTTGCAAATGGTAGCTATGAACAGAAAGTAGATCTAAAGAGAATTTGAAACATAATTTTCTCCAACTTTTTCCTTTAGCTGTTGAGGTTTAGAGAGGTGAAGTGACTTGTACTAGGTCAGATGGCGAGGTGCTGGCAGATTTGGAATCAGTCACTCTGTGTTCTCTCTCACTGTGTCATGCCACAGAACGAGAAAAGGAGAGACCAGGAAGGGGTATTCAAGATCACTCTATCCAAACACAGGATTTTCAAGGTAAGAGAGCAATGCCAAGGACACGTGGACATTTGGCCTGCCAGTGACATTCTTAGCCTTTCAGTAAGCACTCCTTGTTCTTTTTAAATCATAAACAAAAGGCACTTTAGCAAATCTCCAGTTCCAGGGAGACAGCTCACTGAGAGAATCTGTAATTCCCACCCACTTTCACAAAGAGAGCCAGCCTTCGAAGTGGGCAGGAGACACACTGGGAAACCTCTCTCAACCAAAATATCACCCCACAAGTATTCTTTTTGGAAGATAAATTCTTCTGGGTTCTGATGGCTTCGTTCTGTCTCCCAGCGTTCCTTATTAAAATGCACATAATCCTAGGAAGAGAATCATTTTGAGTCATTTCAGATGTCACTAGTGAATATTCAGGGTTTTCCCTGAGAAAGGGGCTTCCCTGATGTGCGTTTGTAATAAAGGAAAGGAATCAGGAGATTCTGAGTTGAAATGACATATCTGAAATGAGATATCTTTCTTCAAATCAAGCTCCTTAGATCATGCTTGGGACCGAGCTGGATTTAAAGCCTTGCTGCTTACAGTGGCAGCAGTTTTTAATATCATCAGAAGGAACTATAACTGCACAGAGTAGTTTTACCTAAATTATGCGAAGTGTGGATAGACTCCCTAAATTTTCTTCCCAATCTCATCTTGCATCTGCTAATGATCCCACACAGGGGAAAGGGGAAAGATTGGAACTGAAGCTTAAGTGAACTAATCTAGACACATTCTTGATTTTATTTGCCATTTACGTATTTCATCAATTTCAAGATCTTTTCTCCTTCCTTAACTCAACATTTCTGAAACCAAGATGTATATAATGGTTGGTGGTGTCTTACAATCATTGGCAGCCAGGCGGCCATTGTCATGTTGTTAACGCATGATGGGCACCGGCTTGATCCTAGTGTTTGTATTGTCCTTTTGATTGACTTACATACACAGTTATCAATACACGTGTTGCATTTAAATGGAATTCAAGCTACCTTGCATGGGTTATTTCATGATATAGCGTTGAAGGCTAAGCTATTGTGAATGCAAAGAAGCAAAGAAACAGAGCAGCAGGGTGTAAATTTGATATTAGTGAGCAGGTATCTGTCACTGATGGGACATTTTCTTTCATTGCAAGGACCAAATGCTTTATGACTGTAGCAAAGGATTTCTACAAGTAAATGAAATTCTGCTACATTTTGTCATTTGTGTTTATGCAAAAGCTTTGCCAATAAGTCACCAAACAAAAAAAGTGTTGATATCAGCATTTGCACAATGAGTGCCAGCCATGTGGAAAAAAAATCTCTAGAATGATGGTGGAGCACCATCCTCAGAAATGCTGCACCACTAGTGCTCCCAAGAGCACGGAGGACAAGATCACATGTACCCTGCAGTATGACACAGATGGAAAAATGAAACATGGACATAGGAATCCTCGGTTGAAAAATGATTCGAAAGAGTTGGACAATAAATTTGAAAAAAATCCATTTATCCCATTCAGACTTCTCTTTTGATTTATTTATAAAGTTAAGACATGATTAAAATCAATTGAGTCTAAAAAGTTCTTTTTAAATTATAAAATAAAACTTCTAAGTAATTAGGAAGCATTATGTCATAATTGAGCTTGAAATACTTTTTTCTTTCTTGTAGTGTAATCTTATAATTAACAATGTCTTAAATTTAATGTTACTTTTGGGAGGGGGAGTACTGGGGTTTGAACTCAGGGCCTCAGGCCTGCTAAGTGGGCTCTCTACCACTTGAACCACACCCAGAACCCTGGATTCAATGTTAATTTGTGACAAAGCCTGAGAAAATCCAGCTTTTCTGACTGTTCTGATCTCACACTACTAGGTCCATTACATAGAGTGCACTTAGTATATAGAAGAGAGTTGAAGAAAAAAGAGAAGCAATAATAATGCTTATAAAACCTGCCTGTGGTGAACTCTCAGGCAGTAGCAATATCTACCAAAGAAGGAAGCTATTCCTGGAATAGAGTTTCAAGTTGCTTTGACATTTACAATTCAAAATTGATCTTTTTTTTAAACCTGGTGTTTAAATTTCTGCTGAAAAATTATCAGAGGCATGAACTGGAATGATCTTCATTTGCTGTTTAGAGGATAGGATAATTACCTATGATGATTTTTAATCATACCTGTGAAGACTCTACAGGAGGCCAAATATAGTTATGGAGTTAGCCTTTTAATTAGTTTGGTTGTTTCCAAGCAGCAGGAAATCAGATAAGCTATGGAGGGCAAAGTCGTAGAGAACAAGAAGCCAGTCAGAGGTTGTGGGACCATCAAAGACTATAAAGCATAGCCCACTAGCACTTCTTCAGTTTTGGGTCATGCCCAAATACACTAAATATCATCATTAGTTTTGTGAGATTCAAATACTGGAGTGTTTGGGACAGCGCTAAATGGAGAGCAGAAGCCAGGAGCTCAGTGCTGATGAATGTATGATGAAAACAAGGAATTGTACTATCCCCTTAGGTTCACGGTGCTCCAGAGACAATTGGGTATTTATGTGAGGTTTAGTGGGGTTGTTACTGAATATTCCACCCTTTCCATATAAAAAAGGATGACACTAATTTTGCAATTACTACTGATTATTTAGGTCTTCTCACTTGAAGTCCTATGAGGACCATGCGAACGATGTATGTTTATTACATTTTTACATGACAGAAACTGAGGCTCAGATGAAGTAAGTTAACCTTGGTGTCACAGCATGAGCGACAGAAATGAGTTGGTATTTGAAAACTCTGCTGGGCTTCAAAACCTGTGTTTGCCATTCAACGTGCTTTTTTTCTCAAACAGGGAAAAAGACACATATGGATACTGAGTTAGAGGACACAGAAATGAAAAGTATAAATGTGGCACGTAACTGGAGGGTTCAATGTCATTTAAGGATTTTGGAGAAACACTTTTATGTTAAAATAACCATAGACTACTATATACACAGTGCACCAGTTAAAATTTAAAAAACCAGAGGTCATTCTCGTTCTCTTTCTAGAGAGGACCTGCTTTCAGTCTATTGAAAGTGTATTCCTTTCCTAATAAGACTTACTATCATTTTCACTACAAAAACAAAAACAAAAAAACCCAAAACAACTAAAAAACATAAAATACCAAGTTTGGCAGGGATTTGGAGCAATTAGAACTCATACACTACTGGTGGGAATACAAACTGATAAAAACCACTTTGGAAAACTGTCTGGCAGTATTGTAAAAGCTGATAATTTGTAATACCTTCGAAAGTTCAATCCTTGATATATCTCCGACAGCAATGAGCATTTACACTCACTTAAAAGACATACAGAAAAATGTTCATAGCTACAGTGTTAGAAATAGGCACAAACAGCTCTAGACTTCTGGCTTCCACCTGGGCCTGACCATGCTTCCCTTTGTATTTCCCTTCCCTACTTTTTAATAAACTCCCTTTGCACCCACGTGTCCTGCCATAGATTCTTCCCGGTGGGATACAAAGAATTTGGAAATCTGATCACAGACTGCACCAATGCCATTAACATTTTGTGGCGAAGCCAGCCAGGAGAAATGAGAAGCATCGAGATCCTCTTTCTAGTGCACTATATCATAGAATAGTTTGGCACAAGGAACCCTGAGCACCTGAAGACACCCCCAACGTGAGAAACACTCTAGTCCCAAGGGCTAACGGAAAACAGAAATCTTGTTATACCTAACTTTAGAAATTTCCTGCTTTGATTACAGAAAAGAGAAAACACTGTCCTGTAAACCAAACTACTCTGTTTTTGTGAATCAACCTATGTTTATAAATGCTTATGAAAACAAATTGAATCAAATAATAATAAAAGAAGAAATAGGCACAAACAGAATATAAACCAAATGGTGATTAACAAAAGAAGATATAAATAAGTTGGTGCCCATTCATCCAACAGAATACTATTATTACTGTTACATACTATACCACAGATGAATCTTATAAATAAGTAAAATGACAGAGGACAGATACAAAAGGGTTTATTGAGTATGATTCCATTCAGTTCAATAATAGGCAAAACAATCTGGGTCTAAGGCAATTATTAACCTTGAGGTGAGGATAGGGGAGTCACCAGTGACTACAAGAAGACACATAGGGTTTAGGGGCTTGCTGATAATATTCTGGAAGCTGTTACATAGTTTTTTACAGTTGGTGACAATCATGGTGTAGACTTAATATTTTGGCAGTTTCTGGTAAGACTGTTATTGACCAGAATGCAATATTCCCATAAAATTTTGGGACAAAACAAAATAGATCAAAGAATTTTATACTTATGATGGATTGTTTCTGCTTTGAGAAACTCTTTCACACCAGCCCTTACTTGATACAGACCAGGAAAAGATTTTGTCCCTGCTCTACCTTTCATATGTATAGATATCAACACACTCCATAACCCTTATTAAGCTGAGAATAGTGATGCTCCAGATGTTCCTAGTTCCCTAGAAGGTGGCTGTCCAAGGGGCTCTACAAAATCTTCATTCACTTGTCCCACTCAAGGAAAGTGAGGACTCATGATAAAATAATAGTGTACTGTGGAGTGCTGAATATTATATGCAACAGTAAGTTGACATACTATGGAAAGTGATTATGAAAAAGGAAAGACTACAGAGAAATCCAGGTTCTGAGATCAATAGGTGGCAATTCTATAAAGCAAATATAGGATTCTGTTGATGAGAAGTTGAAACCTCCCAAAGAGCTGATTTGAATGCTTTGCTCACCAATAGCTTCACAGTACTTTTACACTAAATCTATTAAAGAGTGCTTTTTATGGGGTTTTTCTGTAACTCAAAGGAATTTCATAATTATATGTGGACCACTAGTTTGAATATAAGATTGGAAACTTACATCTTATGGTTGATCTTGTCTGGGTTTTTCCCTGCTATTTCTTTTCACTGGGGTAGATGCTAGGAGCATGGCAGACCCAGTACTGTATTGATCTTGATCTGAATAGGTCTTGGTAGAATTTGTACCAGGACTCCTGGATTCAAAAGATCTTTTGTGGGAAAAAAAAAAGAGGGTCAGGTATTTTGTACTTGATCAAAATAGATTTGCCATGTGAGTAAGTGGCACAGTCACTTGGAGGCCAAGATAGTCCTCTCTGTCCAACTTCTGAGACTGAGAGCCTAGAGAGCAGATATCCAGAAATAGAGCAAGAGGGCTGATGGCATTCAAGTGAGGGTGCACATACTGTTCAGGCTGATTTTGACAGAACAGCTAGGCTCGTCCTGCACAATATGATACAGAATTTCCTCTAGAAAGACCAGAGCTTCTGTTCTGTGAAATTTCAGTGAGATCGTTTAAATCTCAGGAGAGCTACAGCAATCCAAAGACTCAGTGGTTATTTTGGTCATGTTTTATAGGTTTGTAACAGAAGAGCCTGCTTCTTATCACATTCTGCTCCGGACCTCAAGCTCCCTAGCGTCAGAGAACTGATCTCATTCAGTTTTGGTCTCCAGGGCCTTAAACATGGCCCGATACACAGTAGATGCCCAAAAAGTATTTGTCGTGTAAGCAAGTGAATGCATGAATGAACAGATGGTGATAAAATAATTCTCCATGAGAAATCTTCATTCTTTTAACTGAACACAATTCTTAGTTTTTCTGACGACTCTCTATAGAGCACATGTGGAAAAGATGTGCATTTTCCCTGTGTGTGTATATCTGCGTGTACACACACACACACATTTGCACACACCAACAAGGAACATGGATAACTCATCCTATTGGAGGGGAAAATCAATCAAGAGTATTTGTTTTTCACTGTGAACATCACCAGAACAAGATTATTGCTGTGAATTTACTGATGAAATGTTTAAGGGGCAGCTGTAGATAATTCCAATCTGTGCTTCCAGAGCACAGAAATCTGCAGTCACTTTGCAGATAGCAAACTGCTTGTTTCTGCTTGTTCTGGTCTCACGCCTGAGCTTTACTTGCTCCAGTGTCATGTTAATATTGTTTCCTTGCCAAGGTCAGCAGGGAAAGCCACCTGGTGCTGGGATCAGAGCTGAATCCTAGACATAACTTTGAGTGGAGGTGAGCATGGCTACTGTCCACTGTGGAGAAGAAAGCATTTATCCAAGCACTGGGGGTGGGAGGAGAGGGGGGAGGTATTATTTATTCATTGTTTCCTAATAAGCTATCCCAACACTTAGCAGTTTAATATAAATACTTGTTATTTTACGATTTCTGTGTGTCATGAATACAGGCAAGCCTTAGCTGGGTCTTCTGGCTCATGGTCTCCACAAGGTCAGATGGCTGGGACTACAGTCATTTCAAGGTCTGATGGCTTGCTTTTAAGTTCACTCACATGATTATTGGCAGGATTCTGTTCTTCATGGGTTGTTGGACTGAGGGCCTCAGTTTTTCCCTGACTGTTGACCAGAGGCTGCCCTTAGTTTCCTGCAATGTGGGCATCTCCATAGAACAATTTACATCATGGCAGCTGGCTTCATCAAACTGAGCAAACAAGAAGAACCAAGTAGAGAATGTAAGCAACATGAAAGCCATGGTCTTTTATAACCTAATTGCTGAAGTGACATTGTATCACTTTTTTGCTATATTCTACTCATTAGACACTAAGTCCAGCCCACCCTTAAGGAAGAGGGGATTGGACAGGAGCACAGATAGCAGGGGTAGAGAGTGTTAGGAGCCATTTTGGAAACTGTCACCACAGGAGACTTAGATTTCAGTTGTGACAGTAATTACCACCTTGTTAATGGCTATGCTGTTTTGCTGCTCAGCCCTCAGCTTTCTCATTTGCAAAATGAAGGGATTAGACTGAATTGTGAGTTGTTATTGGTATTCACTGGATGTTAATAAGGATGTCCTTATTTTTGGAATTGCTTTTTGACATAATTATAGGACATTAAATATTCTTCACTGTGTTGGCTAAGACTTTTGGCTTCGAGAAGTAGAGTCTTCCTCAAGAATTTTACCACAAGGAATGAGATTATCTCTAGTTAGACTCAGGTAGTCTCAACAGACATGGTAGGGACTCTTGCAATTCACTGTTTCCAGTTCTTAGAGGGGCCTTCGTCATGGCATTTTTGCATTGTACTGACAGTCTACTCCATTCTCCTCTGCTTTTAGTCTAGCTTCCCTTGGGCATCTATCTTTAACTTACTCTGTTTCTGCTTTTTTAGTTGGCTGTGGTCCCTTACGACCTGGACCCTCCCCTCTGACATTTCCTGCGTGTGTTCTTTCTTTGCCTATGTAAATTCCTGAGAAAGACAATCTTATTACTCCATGTCATCTTTTCATATCCAGGCTTTCTGGGAGGTGTTTAAGACAGGGTCATTGTCGGTGATTGGACACTCATACTCTGGTGTTTTGAACATCTTCTGTATGGAGACACATCTTCTGTATGAGTCCCAAATGCTTCCACTTCCATTTTAGTCTTTTCCTTCATTCTTATTGATAAAACCAACATACAATGAGACAAAATAATCTAAGATAGGGTACAAATACACGATCTGTTTCTCAGACTCTATAGCAGACACTCCAAATAAGAAAAGTTACCTCAAATGTCTTCAGTGATTTGTTCTGTTGATGAATTTTGGAAACTATGACTTTCTGACCTTTTTCTCTTCCCCTCCTTACCTCCCCTCCACTCCAAAGTATAGTGAGGAGAGAATTATCTGAACTACACTCAGCGAGGTTTCAACCAATTTCAAACATTCTGATTGATTTCAGCTAAACTAAAACTTTTGCTAAGTCCCTGTTGACGTCTCAGCTTAGAGTGGAAGTCACAGCAGAAAATCTAGGTCACTGAGAGCACATTTACTCTGGAGTAAGAATGGAGGGTGCCTCTAGTACCCCACCCCCATCTCTCCTTTCCAGTTAGGAATCAATCTGTTTTTATATTATTCATACTTTTATTGAAAATAGAAGTTGTAGCCTATAGTACAATTTTATTGATGTTCATTTGTAATTAAATAAAGATTTATTGATTTTTTTTAATCCTAGCTTGTTGATATTTACTTTCTTTTAAAAATCTCTTCAAGCTTCATTTCTTTCAGAAAAACTTTTGTACCTTGATTCCTTAGTTCAACTTATAACTGACTATTTGCTTTGGGAGCATAGGAGAATTGAGTATCTTTTGTTCAGTCTCTTCATTTTATAGTTGAGAAAACTGAGGCCAAGAAGAACTAAGTGGCTTATCTAACATCACACAGCTAGTTAGTGGCAGAACTGCAATTGGAGTCTGTCTTTCTTCATTCTAGATTTGAAGACCTTTATACCATAATCAACCAATCAACAAGATATTGAGTATCACCTTTCTTTTTAATTGTGCATTAGGTCATGTTATGGAGCCAGGATACAGCAAAAAATTAATTTATTTTACTAAAAGTTCTACTTTTAGCCCTCCAATATGTGGGGCTTAGAGATTTCACAGCAAGATCTCCCACTGTGTGAGTCATGGCTTTGCATTGATCACATGGCCAAAGTTCTTCTATGGTTCTTCAACCACATCCAAAGACATTCCTTTGTTACTAAAGCTAGTTCACCATGCCTTGTTGTTTCTATTCATCTTCTTCTCAAGACAGCCTGGACTCCTTGCCTTCAAATACACTATGTCCTATGCCCTTCGCACCTTTACTCACAGTTTCTCTCCTCTCCTTTCCACTGCCAAAGACACTTGTGGTCCACCTTAGGAGCCTTTGTTTCCTTGCAGCATCTTGCATCCACTGCAGCCTGCAGCAATCTCCTTTTGCTTAGAGCTCTCATAACATGCAGAATGTTCCTTTCTACCTCACCTTGCACTGCTTTCTAATGGCCTATGGGTGTAAACCATGTCTTGAACTAGATAAGAGACTCCTTGAGGGAAACAATGGTGAAAATAGCTTCTATTGTGACCCTCATGACTCCTGGCACAAAAAGCTAAATTTTATAATAATCAGATGAATCCTATAAAGTTTAAATTGAGGTAACAGAACAGCAGAGATGACAGTGAGTTTGCCCATGGTACAAGATAGGGTAAGTAGGAAATTTGGATTTTGAAACATTATTCATTTGATTATGTCTTCATTCATTCATTCATTCATTCATCCTTCCACTTGTTCATTGACCCCTTGTTGTATTCCACATATTTATCTAACTGAGGATAGAGACAAAACTCTGCAGAGACATAAAAATCTGACTCCTACCCTGTTGTTGTTTATAATTGCACCAGGGAAAAATAAATCCATGTAATTTTGGAAGGATAATATTTCTACATAGTAATTTGTAAAACTGAATGAGCAGGGAGAAATGGAAAATTAAAAATTATAAATTAATATGTAGTTATATTCAGAGTTTTAGTAAAACAGAGGAAAGAGACGTTCTCTTGCCTCTCAAACAAGAAATTAACTTCCCTCGATTTGGGAAATGGGACAAGAAAGAAAACCAGCTGCCTTGGAAGAGTTCAGATCTATAATCTGCTTCTTGGCTGTTCTGTTGGCAAGACCATATAGCTGATTGAAAGTAGCAAACTATGCTCCTGTCCCAATGGTGATACTGGAGACTGGAGATGACTCAGCAGAAGCCATCATAGGCCACGAATGAAAATCAAATGGTCATTGTAAGCCATCCTCATCCCCTACCTCCAGTCAATAGTTTGTTCCAAAGCATGGGAAGGCCAATACAACATTAAGGAGAAGGCAAAGCACCAAAGAAAGGTTTAGTAATCCATCAAACTGTTAGAATTGGGATTAGGAGTTGAAAATTAGGTTGAAGTACCAAAAAATAAAGAAGTGATGGTTTGTGTACCCTTGAGACTGTGGACACAAGTATATGTCTCCTTTGTACTTCATTGTCATTTTCTCACTTGTTGAAATGTTCCCTTTGGGCAGCACAAATATTTAATATGAATTCCTCCACTTGTGAGCTGGTCAATGTGTAGCAGAAATAAGTATCATTAAAGCTTTAAAACCATTCACTCTGTGACATTATGTACCACGTCACTATACTCCAATGTCTCACATGTCCTTAATGAATTTTCCTCCAAATACCACTTGAGAACCTATAACCCCCAAAAAGACAAATGATGAAAACAAATTATCTGCTGGAAACTATTCACAATAGCCAAGATTTGAAATCTACCTACATGTCTGTCAACTGACAAATAAAGAAAATGTGGTACAAAGATGCATACAATGGAATACTATTCAGCCATAAAAAGATGAAACCTTGCTATTTGCAGCAACATATGTTAAGTGAAATAAACCAAGCACAGAAAAACAAATACAGCATGATCTCATTCATATAGACTATAAAATGTTGATCTCATACAACTTGAGAGTAGAAGCTGGCAGAAGAGCTCAAGTGGTAGAGCGCCTGCTTAGCAAATGTGTGGCCTTGAGTTCAAAACCCAGTCCTGCCAAAAAAAAAATAGTTGAAAGTAGAATGGTAGCTGTTGGAGGCTGTGGAGAGTAAGGGGGAAGGAAGATAGGGAAATGTGAATCAATGGGTACCAAGTTACACTTAGATATGAGTAAGAAGTCCTGGTGTGCTATGCACAGTAAGATGAGTACAGATAATAATTGTGTACTGCATATCTCAAAATGCTAAAGAAAGAATTCTGAATATTTTCACCATAAGGAAATGATCAATATTTCAGACAGATATATATAACCTAATTGAAATGTTAACACAATGTATGCATATATCAGAACATGCTACCCTCTTATTGTGTATAATTTTTATGTATTTAAGTATCAGTTGAAAAATAAATTTAGGGTTTTTTTTTTTAATAAAGTTCATTGGTAGCAAAACGTGCTCTAAAATCAGACTTGCCTATTTCACAATAAGCGGTGATGGCCGGTCTGGGGAGGCACACCATTCTTCAATTAGTTGACGCTGTCTTTTTGTGGCTTCATGGGATGTTTTGGAAGATACTGTGATATAGGGTTTTCCCTTATAAAATTGTAACATTTGAACATTTTTGCAAATAAATTTTTAACCCAGTTTAAAGTCAACTGTTGTCCAACCTCATTGTCCTTTCTTGCTGAGTGGCAGCCTTACTTTTACACATTACACCAGATACGAGAGGGCTCACTTAGCATGTAAAGCAACCAAAATTGAGACCTCCTGTGCATGGCTGGCTGTTCTTTTTGGAAAGCCTGGGGCATGGATGTGATTTCCAATGGGAGATAACTCAACCTTTTAATTTTTGCCCTGCGGACATTCATACCAATACTGCATTCCCCAGTCAGACATCCCAAGGAGGAAAAGTCCAAGGGGAACGTATTTCTCAAATGGAGGAAGGTTTATTCCTAGATAATTAAAATTTCATCACTAGACTGTATATTTTTCTGTACAAATATCTGAACTTATTGAGTATTTATGGAAACTGTTTTATTTACTATTACATTTACTCCGAAGGAAGGATTTCTATGCTAAATTTGAATGAGTAGTCTAATATGAGCAGAGTTGGCTTCCATAGTGACAAGAGGAAGAAAATTTACATTTTAAAAAAGTCATTTTGAAACCTCATTATGTGTGTGGAATTTATTTGCCCTTAGTCTTTCCTCTATGGAGAAATGAAACTTATTCAGTCTTATGTGTTGAGTTGCTAAATATGAGTGTTTATTATAATTTATAAATCATAATCCCCTTGTTGGCATTTTATTCCCTCAAAAAGGCTTCTTGTTACTCCAATAAGATTTTGTTCCTGCCTCTTCTCCTTACTGCTCCACCCCCCAACCAGGGTGAGTTTCTTTTTCATCAGTATTAATACAACGCAAAAGAAAGTGTAAGCAATAATATTTACAATAATTGGGTAAAATTCTCAGGATTGTTTTTGCTCCTGTTTGAACTTATGACACAGAAACAAAACTTTTTTAAATTGAAAAGCATTGATTTTAAAAGGAAAGCATACCGCCTTAGACCAGACTATTGAAACACCTACACGAGCACACGCACGTACACGAACATGCACACACATGCATGCACAAGCCTGGGTGACCAGCATGTTGTGCTGCAAGCCATATTTTCTGGTCAGGATGCTGGGATAGGTTGCCATTTTTTTACAGACTTGGCATCTCGATATTGTGGATACAGTTCATAAACGTGGTTTGTAATCCAATTTTCTCCAAATTTATATTGATGAAACCAAGTCATCAGAAAAATATGAGTTTATTTGGGGGCTGTAATCCAGGACTGTTAATTAGAAGCATTGAAGAGCTTCTAATCCTTCCAAATGAGGTCATGACATATCAGAGCAAATGAGCAATCTTGAATAGATCCCAAGTACCAGGTCTCTGGCTATGGTTTACAAACTAGACAGCACCCATTCAGGATATGTTCCACCTTAATTTAGGAAACAATGAATAACTGTTATTTTGAGGGGCGAATCGCAACACTTTACACGTTTGAGGGTCATCTACTTTAAGTGACTAATTCTTTACTCACAGACTTTAAATTCTCAAAAATCTTACTACTAGCTTTGAAATTCTCAAATATGTCTATTGCAATATTTACTGGGTTTTAAAAAATAGTCAATAAAGTGCATGAATAATAATACATGTGCAACTTGATAAATTTGTATGGGCCAGATCAAGATATAGAACATCTTCAGTGCCCCAGAAGGCTGGCTCATGTCCTGCCTAGTCAATACCTCCTCCCTAGAGATAGTCGGTGTTCTGACAGTTATCATATTAATTAGTTTTGCCTGTGCATGAACTGCATATAAAAGAAATTATATAGTATGTGGTTTTTTGGGGTCTGGCTTCTTTCACACATCAAGTCTGTGAGGGCCATTGATGTCACTGCATGTTGTTGTAGCTCATCGTCTTTTCATTATTGCCTAGTATTCTATGTGACGACACCATAATTTATGCATCATTTTCCTATTCACAGGCGTGTGGCGTGTGGGTTATTTCCAATTTGGGCTGTTATGAACAGGCTACTATGAACAGGTTTGTGCATGTCTTTGGAATACACATGCAATCATTTTTCTTGGTTATGTATCTAGTAATTGCTAAGGCATGTTTGTCTTAGGTAGATGCTTATTTAGAGTAAGTAGTTACTATCAACATTTCAAAATGGCTTCACCAATTTATCCTCTCACTAGTAACATATGAAGGTTCTGACTGGACCACATCCTTGCCATAATCTAGCATTCTTAATCATATTGGTTTTGTTGTTCTGCTCACTGTGTGGTAATATCTCATTATGGCTTAAGTTTGCCTTTTCCTGACGATTAAAGAAATTGTACATGTTTTATGTGTCAATGGGCCATTTGAATAGTTTCTTTGTAAACTGCCCGTTCACATCTTTTGCCCATTTCTAAATTTAGTCAATGTCATTTGTACTTATTTATAGGAATTCTTTATTATATGAGTCATTTTTGTATACATAAAAATGTTTCTCTGTCTGTGGCTTACTCTTTTACCATCTTAAATATGTCTTTTAATGAACAGAAGGTCAATTTTAATTAAGCCCAGTTTATCAACCTTTTCTTTTTTAAGGTAATGTTTTTGTATCATTTTAAAGAAAAATTTGCACCTTTTCTAGTTTCACTGTTCAATAAAAATATAAGAATTGAATCTAACACTATTTATTGATACAGACAATTAGAAAAAATTTAAATGCTATAAAGCCCACTGGACTTTAAAAGACTTTCAGCATAAATATTGATGGGAATGTGAAGGAACCACAGATCTTATTGCTGGTGGGAATGGAAAATATAATTTGATCACTTTGGAAATCCATTTGTCAGTTTCATACAAACATTTGCCCATGTTATAACTCAAATTTCTACTATAGGTCTTTCATTAAGGGAAATGAAAGCATACATCCAACTTCATCTATAATAGCCCCAACTTAGAAACAACCCAAATGTCCATCAGTAGATGAGAGAAATAAGTTATGAAATATTCATGCAATAGAATAATGCTCAGCAATAAAATAATAAACAACTGATAAAAAGAAATAGCATAGATGAGTCTCACAAACTTTATGGTAAGAGAAAGATACGTGTTGCATTATTTCATTTATATGAAGTCATAGAACTTGCAAATTAATTAGTATATGGTAAAAGAAATTACAATAAGTAGGTAAGTTTCAGCTCTGGCAAATGTTTTTCTTGTAGAGAAAACATACTACAGAGTTGATGGCTCATGCAGGAAGAAAAATGGGCTTGTCTGATAGGCAAATCCAAGTTCTGCTGGTAGGTAGCTTCAGTGTCTATATGAGGATGTCAACATGGCAAGTCTTATTACTAGCAGCCTAGGAAGCATAGACCATGTGTGTCTGTGTCAAAGCCTTATTCTCTAGCAAAAGAAGGGTGTTTTGGAAGCTTTGGGAAACAGCAGTCAAGAAAATAAAATGGTCAGAGACAATGCAAAGTCCAAGATGAAAGGAAATAGGAAGGTCCCCTCTACTACCCAATGGAGAAGCCAGTTATGAAAGTTTTCCAAGGCCAGGAAGCATGCTCTGAGAGCTGTTCTAAGCAGCTTTTTGTGTTCTCCCTTCCACTTCCTACAGTCACTGCTATGCACAAATTAATCTGCGCTTTCTTTATTGATTATTGCTATGTGTGCTATTTTGTGACCGTGGACTGTTGCATTTTAGGTTTCAGCCTACACTGATGCTTACTTTTTCTTTCCTTAGTCTCCTGTGATCACAGCACATTTTTTGTTCTAGTCTAGGTAGAGCTACAGGTGGAACTCTTTCTATGTTATGAGGAAATAGAAAGCCAAGGCAGGGAAAATGTGGTATGTATGTTTTCCGCTGCAAATGTGAAGATCTTTTTGGAGGCATAAAATACACCATCTTTGAGATAACTCTGCTTCTCCCCGTAATGTCTACATGTAGGAGAGGCGGGCATGGATACCTACTCATCCAAGAGTTAAGTCTCAAAAACATCAGTTGAAGGACAAGAAGACTGAGAAAGTTAAAGTACCTAATGCCCAGAAATTGGTGTGGTCCTTTCAGCTAATCCTTGATGTTGCTAGGAGCTAACCTGGCACTCACAGCTAGGCCATGGCGTTGTTCTATTTATTGCAAACCACCTCACACAATGCCATCATCAGACAAACCCACTCTGTGACCACAAAAGATCAAAACAAAGTAAGACCACCTTGGAATCATGTCTGAACACAAAAACATGAACATTGTTGAAACCAAAAAAACCAGCCAAACAGCTCTCTATCTTAGCTAATGTAAGTGAATACTGCTGCTTTACCAACAACAGTTTAAGCCTCATGCTAGTCTTGCCTTCTTTTGAGAAGATTTACTAAACTAGCCAATCATAGGATTATCCACACTTCCTGTCAGAATCTAAACCAGGATTAAATCCCCCTGCCCAAGCCTTCCTCCAAATTGCCTACTACATACAAGTCTAAATACCGTAATAAGTCCTTTCTAACATTCTCTTATTGAGATGCCCTATAGGTTCCCCATCGTGTTAATTCACTCTCATTGTAACCAGTCAAAGAAATGAACTTTTGGTGTGTTTCCAGCGATAATAGCTGGAGAATAGAAGTATAAAGAAATGGAATGGAATTTCTAAGAAAACATTAATACCAAGAAAAATCATACTTTGTGTTTGGCCTGCATACAAGCCAGTATACCCCTCAAAACTCAATTTTGTGTCACTTAATAGACTTCCTATACTTCAGTCATTTTTAGCCCCATCTCTTTGCTACTATAAGCAGAAACAAACAAATAAACTTGTATATCTCATACAGAAGCCTTATATGGACTACATGCTTGTTTTAGATAAAGATGTCCAGTGTCAGTCTTTAGTGGGTCTGAATGGATAGACAACTTTATCAGAAACTGAGGCTCAGAGAATCTGGATAAGCCCAAGGACAAGTAGACCGCTCCTGAAGTGATTGACATAATGGGAAAAAAGCATAAGAGAAAGAATGAGATTGAGTACTGGAATCCTTCCATAATGATTATTCCAGAAGAAAATGTTATCTGTGCCTAAAGCCTTGCCCTAACCCAGACATACAAGCACTGGATCCCAATAGTGACTTTTGGTGAACGGATGTATTCCCAAGGCTCTAGGCAATTTTGTGAAGACATTGTCCTTTTCACAGGGCATTTATACTTACAGTGCCTATGTGGTAGTCCAGGACTGAAACACTTGAATTTCAGTCCTAACTCCATCACTTGCAACTTGTTGATCTTGGGAAACTTCCCAACCTCTTTGTGTTTCAACTTCTTCATTCAAATAACAGAGAAAATAATAATAGTACTTACTTTGAGAGTTTGGTTTGTTGGCATGTGGTAAGTTCTTAATAAATGGTTGCCATTGTTTATATAACTGGTGTATTTGTAGAAACACAATGTCACCTATTCCCAGTATTTGAATATTTAGGAGAGTTTTGCGTAGATATCAAACATGTTTTATATGTGTACATATTCATTCAAATATATGTGTATGTATAGCCATAGTCAGATAAACACTTGTACTCATGGAGTTTTTTTAATGGATTTTGGTATATAGGTGAGCAAATGTCATCATATTATCAGCTTAGTGCAGGGATGAATTCGAGTCTGTAAAGAGCTAAGGATGAGCTTGTAAATTCCCAAATCTTGGTGATGATACATTTTACCTGGATTATCCTGAGCTGTTTCTCTAAGCTTAGGTAATTACCAACCTTAAAGAATTTGACAACACCTCTGGTCATTTTGTATTTTCCCAGTTTTTTTGTGGTACTGTGGTTTGACCTCAGGGCTTTGCACTTGCAAAACAGGTGCTGTAAGGCTTGAGCTACAGCTCCAGTCCATTTTGCTATGGTTATTTTGAAGATGGGGGTCTCTCTCTATTTGCCTGAGCTGGTCAGCCTCCCAAGTAGCTGGGATTACAGATGTGAGCCACTGGCATCAGGCTTCCCCTTGTTCTTGAATTAGAAGTTATAATGGCTGCCAATAGCAGTCCTTCCCAACAGTGCTCTGGCTACAGGGACAACAAACAACCATAGTGAAAAATTATTTAATTGTTATTAATTCTTGCTCCTCAAAAGTAGTTCTATCTGACAAAAAGTCCCAATAGGGCATAGATCCAAAGTCCACCAAGTAATAATGTTTTTTTTCATTGAAATAGTGATAGCTTACAATGCTATTTCAAAGGGGAGGATCAGTGAAACCACAAAAGAGGATAAGTCAGTGGCCTTAACCAATTATAGTTAAATGCTTGTATTTGTGAGTTTGACAAAAACATATGACCATACAAAACATTGTTATGGTGGTTTCCAGGACCTTGGAAGGAGCCAACGCAAGTATGGGGCCCTGAAGCCTATGCTTTCAACTCTCTGAGACCTGGAGAGTATTATAGTTGTCACTTGTTGATCCAACGGAATAGCACTCTAGTAGGACAGACTGGTGGAGGAACAGGTTTCGAGTGCCCTTTCCAGGTGTTGGGTATGGGCTGTGTCTGTCTTATTGGCACTCAACTCCCAGGACCCTTCTCAGAAGAGGTACTCAGTTTACACGCACTGTGTGAAGGAGGAAACTGTGCCCAGGATGACAGGGATAAATGACACTGGGAATGCACATAGTGCTAACATTTACCAAGGATGTTTTTGTATAGATAAGAAGGTAGAAAATCACAACTCATGGATTGGTTGGTCATTTTATGAAATGGTACCTCATTTTATAAATCAAGTTTTATTGGAACACAGCCATGCTTATTTGGCTACCCATTCCTGCTACAATAGCAGAGGTCAGTAGCCCCAACAGAGACCACATGGCCTGCAAAGCCTGAGATATTTACTCTCTGGCCCTTTATAGGTGACATTTGTTGATTGCTGATGTATATTCTAATATTTTGATTTTGAGCCTCATTTCATTCCTGTGAGGGAAGCCAGTGACATCTTATCTCCCTTTGACAAATGAAAAAACCTAAGACACCACAGAGGCTTAATGTCTGCCTGGCAAGTTGTGTATCAAGTAAGAGTTAAACACGAGGGCTAGGATTAATTCAGATATGCCACAAATGGAGACTGCTCATGTACTTGAAAATGAACTCATGTTATGAAACTTTAGCATCCGAAAGCTGTTCCCAGATGAGCTCAGTAAATGAAGCAAGCCTCCATGTCTCCACTACGGCCTTTGAGCATGTGTTGCAGGAGCCGCACAAATCCTACAGGTTTAAGCTTTACACCACTTCTCAGAGTTTTCCTAAAGGGTTAAGCTCTAGCAGCTGCTGGTGGAAGCTGGCTTGATAAAGCATCCTTCATTGGCTGCCTCCTCTTTCTTTTCCCATTTCCCCACTCCTGCCAGTGTTATCAGCACTTTCCAAATAAACTACTTGCATTCATACCCTTCTTTCTGCTTCTGGGGAAACCCAGGTCAAGACAAAGTTTGAATAAACAGTAGCACTCTTGGAGAAGTGCAAATATTTGGCCTCATGCTGATAGCTTACCAGGTTATCTCGAAGGGTAAAATCAGTCTTTAGGATGGGGTTAATCTTTTGTGGTTTGTTCTATGAACCCAGCTCCTGATGTGCTGATAAAGGCTCACTTGTCCTGCAGTAGCTGGTCCCTGTGATATAGGGAGGGAAGTGTGTGTCAGCCAAGGCTTGGCTACTGCTGGTGAGGAGGAAAGTACTGCAGTGTCATCAATCAATGGTTTCCACATGTTCTCAGCCGAAGGGCATGAGTGCAACTCAGGATAAAAACTAATATAAGGCTGTGGATGAATGGGTTATTGAAGAGACTATCAAATCAGCCTGGCTGTTAGAAGTGACCATAGATTAGTCATTTCTACTACTTCCTCCTTTCTGGGTTATCCACTCAACAGACTCAGCAAATAGGCAGATCTACTCATACGAGTGTGGCCATGTTTTCTTTTTTAAAAGCAAGAATATTGAATCCCTTCAACATACTTAAACATTTTTTTGGCAAGCTTTTCCATTTTGTCTCTTTGTCTCTTACATGCCTGTGTTTTTTCTGTTGGCTCTGTCTCTCTTACCTTCCTGTCTTCCCACCCCATGTCCTACCTTATCTTCCTGATAGCTTCTCGCTTTCATTTTCTAGTTTCTCTCTCTCTCTTTGCCCCCACTGCGCTGCCCCTACTTCCTCTGGTCCTTCTTTAGTTCTTGGATTATTTTGTCATGATGTGGAGTCCTTAAAAGTAGGTTTCATTTATTGAATCCTTGCTGCCCCCCCAAAAGAAAAGCAGCTATTGTTAAAATCTTTCTGTGTCATTTGTGCCCAAATAAGCCATTATAAAATCAAACTCATTTTTAGGTAAAACTCCCTTTGGGCTTTAAAAGCTGGCTCGTAAAGTTCTCCAGCTGAACAGACTGTCGGCTGAACACTACCCAGACAGCGGGGCTCCACAAAGTTCAGCCACTTTTTAGAAATAGGTGCCAACTGTTGTCTCCTGCTCTGTTTGCCAAGAAAGGCAGAAGAAAAAGTAGTAAAAGGGTGAAAAGGCTGGTGAGTGGCTCAAGTGGTAGAGCACCTGCCTAGTAAGAGTGAGGCCCTGAGTTCAAGCTCCAGTACTGCCAAAAAATGAAGAAAGGAAAGGGTGAAAGGCAGCTATAAAGATGTGCTGCTTACTGCCACCTGGGGCTGTGGCTCACAGGCTATCATTCAGAGATAAGCCTCTAAGGGCACAGAGGACAAAAGTAGCTGTCATACCAGAATGGAGCCAAGGTATCCACAGGCTTAGGGATTAGAGCTGCAAAAATCTCAGATATCATCACAAGGCTGGACCTGGGACCTCAAAAGAACTCCTTCTGTATCATCAGACGAGAGGTAGAAGTATTAAAATTCTATTGGCAACCAGGCCCAGTGACTTGCACTTATAGTCCCTGCTACTCCAGAAGCTGAGGCAGGAGGATCACTTGAATCCAGGAGTTTTAGGTCAGCTTGGGCAACACAGTGAGACCTCAGTTCTAAAACAAAGTAAACAAGTAAATAAGAACCCACTGGAAAGCAGCAACAAGAGGACAGTGAGACTCAAAATGGCGTGCAAACTAAAATTCCAAAGAAAATGGAGGAATTGTCTGCTAAGATACGTTAAAAACAAGACAAAACATGAATTCACTCAAAATGAAACTCAAATCATTTTTGTGGTACTGGGGTTTGAACTCAGAAATTAAGCTAATTTTTAAAAACTTTAAAAAAAACTCAATCATAAGTATGCCTAAGACAATAGATTGACAAAAAATAAATTTTCATAAAAAGAATGAGAAACTATGAAAGAATAAGGGAGGGTACATGTGAAAGCAAAACAGAATGGAAGTATAGTTATTGAAATGAAAGACTCAATAGACTCTTCAACAAAAACTCCTGGGAAAACTGGTTAGCAGTCTGCAAAAAACTGAAACTAGATCTATGTGTATCACCCTACACCAAGATTAACTCAAAATGGATCAAGGATCTTAATATCAGATCACAAATGTTAAAGTTGGTACAGGAAAGAGTAGGAAATACTCTGGAATTAATAGGTATAGGCAAGAACTTTCTCACTGGAACCCCAGCAGCACAGCAACTAAGAGATAGCATAGGTAAATGGGACCTCATAAAACTAAAAAGCTTCTGCTCAACAAAAGAAATGGTCTCTAAACTGAAGAGAACACCCACAGAGTGGGAGAAAATATTTGCCCGCTACACATCAGACAAAGGACTGATAACCAGAATATATAGGGAACTTAATAAACTAAATTCTCCCAAAACTAATGAACCAATAAAGAAATGGGCAAGTGAAGAAGTGAATTTCTTCTCAAAAGAAGAAATTCAAATGGTCAAAAAACACATGAAAAAATGCTCACCATCTCTAGCAATAAAGGAAATGCAAATTAAAACCACACTAAGATTCCACCTCACCCCTGTTAGAATAGCCATCATCAGCAACACCACTAACAACAGGTGTTGGCGAGGATGCGGGGAAAAAGGAACCCTCTTACACTGTTGGTGGGAATGTAAACTAGTACAACCACTCTGGAAAAAAATTTGGAGGCTACTTAAAAAGCTAAACATTGATCTACCATTTGATCTAGCAATACCACTCTTGGGGATATACCCAAAAGATTGTGACACAGGTTACTCCAGAGGCACCTGCACACCCATGTTTATTGTGGCACTATTCACAATAGCCAAGTTATGGAAACAGCCAAGATGCCCCACCATTGACAAATGGATTAAGAAAATGTGGTATCTATACACAATGGAATTTTATGCAACCATGAAGAAGAACGAAATGTTATCATTCGCTGGTAAATGGATGGAATTGGAGAACATCATTCTGAGTGAGGTTAGCCTGGCCCAAAAGACCAAAAATCATATGTTCTCCCTCATATGTGGACATTAGATCAAGGGCAAACACAACAAGGGGATTGGACTTTGATCACATGATAAAGCGAGAGCACACAAGGAAGGTATGAGGATAGGAAAAACACCCAAAAAACTAGACAGCATTTGTTGCCCTCAATGCAGAGAAACTAAAGCAGATACTTTAAAGCAACTGAGGCCAATAGGAGAAGGGGACCAGGAACTAGAGAAAAGGTTAGTTTGAGAAGAATTAACTTAGAAGGTAACACACACATGCACAGGAAATCAATGTGAGTCAACTCCCTGTATAGCTATCTTTATCTCAACCAGCAAAACCCCTTGTTCCTTCCTATTATTGCTTATACTCTCTCTTCAACAAAACTAGAGATAAGGGCAAAATAGTTTCTGCCTGGTTGTGAAAGGTTGGGGGGGGTAAAGGAGGGGGCGGGGTGGGGGGGGTAAGGGAGAGGGCAAGGGAAGGGGGGAAAAATGACCCAAACATTGTATGCACATATTAATATAATAAAAAAAGAAAAAAGAAAAGAAAATATACTTCAAAGTGAAAAGGAAAAAAAATAAAGTTTTCTTCTTAAAAAAAAAGACAATAGAATACTTTCAGAGGTAAACACATCTGAACATAGAATTTGTGGATTGGAAAACAGTCTTGAAGTATTCATCTAGAATATAGGACACTGATACAGGTACCAAATATAAAACAATAGTTACACAGGTTGCCAGTGTTGTGGTGAATTCCCATAATCCTAGTACTCAGGAGGCTGAAGCTGAGGATCATGAGTTCAAGACTAGCCTGGGCTACATAGCAAGACTGTCTTAAAAATCAACCAAACAAACAAACAAACCAACACACAAACATAATGTGAGTTCCATGAGAAAAAACAGAGCAAGAAGTTAAATAGGCAATAATATTGAAGGAAATACTGATTTTAAAAAAGCATTCCATAATTGATGAGTGGCATGAGTCTTGAGACCAAAACACACTTTGTGTGAGAGCAGGATAAAATAAAATTATACCCATCTTTAGACATAATGCAGCAGAAATGAAGAACAGCAGAAAAGAGAAAATATTTGAAAGGTTACTAAATACAAAAGACAGACATAAAGGACCAATTAGAAAGAAAAGCTGAGCACCTTCGGCTCATGCCTGTGATCCTAGCTACTTGGGAGGCTGAGATTGGGATGACTGTGATTTGAGGCAAGCCCGGGCAAAATAGTTCATGAGACACAAGACCCCCATCTCCAAAATAACCAGAGCAAAAATGGACTGGAGGTGTGGCTCAAGTGGTAGAGCACTTGGTTTGCAAGTGAGAAACCTCAAGTTCAAACCCCAGTCTCACCTTAAAAAAAAATGAAAGGTTTTCATTATCAATGGTTACAAGGAGACAATGGAATGGAGTAACATATTCGAGCTAGAAATTTATGATCATATAAATTCTTATTCATTTTACTAAGGCCGAATGTATGACTTGCCAATCCTTGTTGAAATATTAAACTCTGTACACAATAAAACAGAAATAAACACTGTAACAGTAAAAAATTGATAAAATATGTCAGTATGCTTAATAACTGAAATGAGTAATTATTTTGTATAAACAAGAGTGAAACTGAATCTCAAAACAACAATAAATAATGGGGGGGAGATAAAAGAGAATGATGGAGGGGGTGAATTCAGCTATGATATACTATTAAGAGCTTTTGTAAATGTCACAATGTACCCTCAGCACAATAATTGATAATAAAAAGACTAACAAAAAAAAAAAACCCAGTAAAATGATGGGAGCTGTTCAATGTAGACTTGGAGCAGATAAAGTGTTTGACTTCACTAAAGACAGCTCACAATTCACTTCATGAATTGAAGTTTTTTACTTTGAAAATCTCAATATCACTCTTTCCACATGATTTTCTACCAGTAAATGGGTTTTCCAATTATTTATAAAAATTATTTTCTGGTTGACAGACAAGTTATTATTTGGTTACATGAACACTAAAAGCTCTTGAGGGATAAAAGATACCACATACATAATTAGTGAGTAGCTTAATTAGAGATTTTTATAACATCAAAAATGAGTCAAGGAATTAATACCTTCAATATATAAGAAAATCAAGCAAATCATAAGAAACAAAGGAAAAATAGAAAACAGACAATTTATATGAAAAAATAAGTCACAGAAAGAGAATTCTTTGTTCTTTTTCAAGATTGTTTTTTGCCTATTCTGAGTCTCTTGTACTTCTGAATGTATTTTAGAATCACCTTATCAATTTTTTCAAGGGAGGCAATTGAGATTTTGAATTTATAGGCCAATAAATTTGGGGAGTATTGTCATATTCACAATTTAGCTTCTAATCCGTGAGCCTAGTCTGTCTTTTCATTTATCTAGGTCACTTTAAATTCTTTCAATGATGTCTTGAAGTTTTCAGCATAAAGATCTTGTATTTCTTTTGTTAAATTTATTCCCAAGTAGTTTATCCTTTTTGATTTTATCGCAAGTGGGATTGTTTTCTTCATTTCACTTTTAGATTGTTCCTTATGAGAGTCAAAAAACCAATAACTAGCTGATCTTTGTATATTGATCCTGTCTCCTGCAAGCTTACTGAACTCATTGGTTGGTTTTCATAGTTATTTTATTGTGGATTCATTAAGCTTTTCTTTATACAAGATCATATCATGTGCTAATATTGATCTTTTCAAATAACCCACTCTTGATTTCATTTTTTGTTTTTATTGTTTTTCTATTCTGTATTTCTTATATTTCTACTCTGATCTTTATCATTTTGTCCCTTCTTGTTAATCTGCTCTTATTTTGCTGATTTTTTTCGCTTGATCTTAGACAGAAGGCCAAAACATGATTTTTGCTAGTTTCTTAAGGTAGAAAATTAGGTCATTAATTAGAGATCTTTCTTCTTACCTAACATTACAATTTATAACTTTAAATTTTTGCCTGAGTACTGGTTTTGCTGTGTTTCATAAGCATTTGTATGTGGGATTTTCATTTTCATTCATCTCAAAATATTTTCTGATTTCCATTGTGATTTATTAGATCTATTGACTATTTAGGAACGTGTTGTTTAATTTCCACATGTGTGAACTTTCATTCTATTATTAATTTCTAATTTCTTTACATTGTGGTTGAAAACTACACTTTGCATTATTGCTATTCCTTAAAATTTATTGAGCTGTTTTTTTGTGATCCAACATGATCTGTCTTAGTGAACATACTATGTGCTCTTGACATGTCTGTATTCTGCTCTTGTGGGGTAAGGTGTTTTATAGATGTATATTAGATCTAGTTGGTGTACAGTGTTGTTCAAGCCTTTTCTGTAGGAGTGAATTTTTAAGAGGTTCTTATGTCACCGTTCCGAAAGTGATTTTCCACCACAGTCAACTTAACAGAAAATAGCTTTAGTATGATATCTTTAAATAAAGATGAGAGTTTTCCTTAGTCTGACAACACAGGCAATAATAAAATAACTTACTTAGCTTGCCCTTGCCAGTTTGGTAAGTGCCTGGTGGAGATGTAACCTTGTCTTTGATTACCTCTGTGAAGTGATGTGGTTTTAAGCTACTAATGAAAAGGTTTTTCTGGGAAAGCCTCTTAAACTTTACTTATAAGTTGAAGAAGTGAAATTATTTTCTTGGAACTATCTAATGCCAAAGACTGTGATTGAATCTTTAAGAAAACCATGAAGATAAAACAGCAATAAAAAAGACTGAATTTGTGGTTTCACCATCCAGAGGACATTTGGCAATGCTTGGAGACATTTTTAGTTGTCATAACCAGACAGTGCTATTGGCCTCTAGTGGGTAGAGACCAGCTGCTAAATAGTCTACAGTGCACAGGACAGACCCCTAACAAAGAACGACAGAGTTCAGAATGTCATCACTGCTAATTTACATAAATCTTGCACAGTAAAATTGAGAAACCTTGCTCCTAGATTAAAATATAATCTGCCAGATCAAAATGAAGAAATATTTAAATTTTATTACCATAAACATTATACATATATAAGTGCTTTGATTTTGTTTCATTAAGGACATAAGTTCATGTGCATAAGATAAAGGTACATTTTAAAGGTTAATAGATGATAAACTTGAAATTTAAGATACATTACAAAAATCAATACAAGAGAGTAGCAAAAGATAAATAACATTAGTGGAAATAGGTTTTTGATAGGAAGCAATTAATTATATTTCACACAGAAATTAATCATGGAGTGGTGATGTTGCCTTAAGGACTGAGTAGAATTAGAAAATTGATCAGATACGTTTTCTCTGCAAGGTGGTAAATACTTAGAATACTCTTACAAGTTTTATTTTTGGTTTCTCAGACTTTGTAGGGCTATTTAGGTTTTTAACTTAGTTTTTTCTTTGTCTAATATTTGGTTCCTGTCCTGCAGAATCCATTGGTATGCGTGTTTCATGACAGTGAGAATTTTCTGTTTTGTTTTGCTTGGTTTGAGTTGTTTGTTTTCTAATGTCTCCTCAACATCTGTAACAAGAGTCACCAAACTTTTGCTAGAAAGGGTTGTATAGTAAATATCTTCATCCATTTCAAACAAGGCCGAGGTCTCTGCAGGGATGAGTTCACTGTGGATGCTTACAGTAAGAAGTTACACTGTCAGAGACATTGCTCAGCCAAGGACAAATTTGCAGGTTGAAAAACTCCAGAATCAACTCTTTCAGATATTTTCTTTTTTTGAGACTGTCAGGTCCCAGGCTGATCTCAGCCTCCTGGCTCAAGTGATCCTTCTGCCTAAGCCTCCTGAGTAGGTGAGACTGCAGGTGCATGCTGCCATGCTTGGCTAACCTCTTAGACTTTTGTCACTTTTAGCAAGCACTTCTGTCTGGTATATTTGCTTGAGCCACTGTACTACACCACTTATAGAAAAGAACAAAAAATGAATATTCATAATCTACAGCAATAAAAGCAACAAAATTTGCCACACATGCTTCCCTTTAGGTAGCAGCTAATCTTTTTCTTTATAATTATTTTTTCTTTTGTGAACAGGTAATACATGCATATACAAAAGTGAAATGTGAGAAGTAAGATTCCCTCTGACCGTAGCCTCTCCAACATGGGCCTATCACAACCACATCGCCATTGCCTGGAGAACTGCTAAATGCAGAAAGGCAATCCCTAGATCTGCACCTGAAAGCACATCCATCTGAGGTGACCCACTGAGTCAAGAATGTGAAACAAATGGTTATTTTTTTAATGCCACTGAGTTTAGGGATGGTTTGTTAAGCAGCATTATTGTGGTACTAGCTAACTGATACAACATTCTTTGCTCTTTTTTCAATAGTAAATTTACCTTTTCAGTTTTGGCATGTAGAAGCTATTTTATGTTAGAGACATTAGTCTCTGAATGTTTTCCTTTTGTTTCTTGATTTTACTTGGGGCATTTTCTGGCCATGAAAATATTTTTGCATTTATTAATTTTTTAAAGTGGCTTTTTAAAATGGCTTTATGCCATTCTAATTTTTTAATTAATTAATTTTTTAAGTCTTCCTGGTTTTTCCAGTACTTTTATGACATCAATGTTTGGATTTAAAAGTTCAGTGCATGCTTATATTTGTTTATATTTGCATGTTGTATACTATTTACTTACGTGCATATTATATTTATATTTTAATGGTGTACATTAATATTTATTTATATTTGTGAGTATGAGATATCTGACAAAATACATTTTGAAGATATTATCCAATAGCTCCAGTTTCTTTTGTCAATCCACGTTGTCCACACTGATTTAAAATGCTGTCTATCCTATCCTAAATTCTCATGTGTGCTTAGATTTGCTTCTGAAATTTCTCATGATTTCCATCTTCATGCACTGCTTTTCAGAGTATACTTTGACAATATTTTAATGTTTAATATGGTTAATACTCCTTTTATAACTCCTATATTTCAGAGTTTTGCCTAATTTTCTTGCTTGTTAATTTTTTCCATATGAACTTTATATTCAGCCTGTATATTTCTCCCAAAAGTACAAGGAATTTTTGAGATTCTATTAAATTTACAGATTAATTCAAAGGAAACCAACATTTTTATGATATTGAATATTTTATTCAAAGATATGATATATCTTTCTCCTGTCCCTCAAGGTCCTTTTAAATTGTTCTTTATATAAATTTTGCACAGTTTTTATTAAGTTTACTTCTAGGTATTTCACTTTCTTCAATCACTGTGATATTATAGATAGGGTCTTCTTCAGTATATCTTGCATTGCTGTTTATTTGTATGACTGCTATTGTTTTCTGTATATTAAATTCACACACAGAAATATACTAAAATTCTTTACCATTTGTGATGGGTTTGGGGGGGAGGGGCTTCTAAATGAACATTGTGTTGGATTTCCTAGTAAAAAGCCATTTTATCCATGAATAATGATAACTTAATCCCCTCTTTTCCAGTTTTTATGCCTTTTGATTTATTTCTCTAATTGTTTTGGCTAAAACAACTTTAAGTTAAATAATAATGGTAATAAAAACTGTCCTTGTCTTGTCCTGAATTTAATGAAGATGCTTCTAATATTTTCCCATGAAACACTTGGGTTAAATTTTACCATGATAAGGAAGTAAATTAAGTAATTCTTATTTTATTAACAGTTAATTTTAAATCATGGATGAATGTTGAATTTTATCAAATGCTTTCTCAAATCCTCTAGAAAGTATTATATGTGCTTTTCTTTCAATTTTTAATCTTCTAATACTTAACTTATTTAGCCATCCAAACAAGTTTTTACAGTCCACATTCATAAGATAAAATCAATCATCTTAATCTCTAAGGAATGAGCTTCCAGCCCCTGCAGTTGCCTAATCATAGTTTTAGCTGCCAAATTAAATATGGTAGTCATGTTCTGTTGCACAGTGCACATCTTTTGGATAGACAGTTCCCTGAAGAGGACTCTCTGTGTCATTTGATCTTCACTTATCATGCTCTGAAATTCTATTCTCTGACATCCACAGTTCTAACAGTGGTGCCAGCCTCTCATATACTATCGATCACTAATGTCAAGGTGGCAATGTTTATCCACGAGTGTTTATTTGCCCTTTCATTAGAAAGTAGGATATTTGTGGTGTCTTTGTACCAGGCTTCCCACTGTTCCCTTCCCTGTGAGGTTGCAGGGTAGGATCAGCCCTGAGAGAAAGGTGCATGAGGTTCAGAAGGCAGATGTGAAGCATCAGTTATGTTTACACTGTGCTGTAGCAGGCAGGGAAGTTTGTCACTGATCTGTTGGCTCACCTTGTTGGCACAGGGCAGTACCTGGACACACAGCTCATTCAGCTCCTGACTGGTTCCCTCCTTAGAGTTCTCTGAAACAAGTGAAGGTGGCAAAGCTAGCTTTTCCTGGAAGCTACTACAAGGCTGGGGTAGTGAGAGAGGCAGGTTCTAGTTCGTGTTTGTTTGCAGTCATACATAGCTCCATTCAACTGCTGGCACTAACCACAGAAGCCATAGCCTTGCATGGACTGCTCCACATTCCCACGATTGGGTAAGGTCATCTCTTCAAGGAACCCTGCACTCTAAACATCATGCATTGTGTTCCTGTTTCTCTCACAGAACCCTGCCTGATTCAGATTTTCTCCTAACAATTATTTCATGGCTAGAGGCATGGCTCAAGTGGTAGAGTGCCTGCCTAGCAGGTATGAAGCCCTGAGTTCAAACCCCAGTACAGCTAAAAAAGAAATTATTTCACATCTTTTCATTAATGACTTCAGGAAGACTGCTAACACAAAAATTTTTTTTATAGAATCATTGAAATTTTATCTATTTTCTGCCATGAGTTAAACATCACTATTAACATGTAACTGAATTTCTTGAGGAGAATCTTTTTGTTTCTCAAGTGCTAGTGAATTATTTTTTCTGAAGAAAAGTGATCTCCTGAAATTGTTGGTGATGGATATTGATTCAGTAGCTCTAATAATTAGATTTCAGTTAAATTACTACATGGCTATTCAGGAAGACCCTTCATCAAATTCTCTCTTGGGGGAGTTTAAATTGTCCTAAATTGCCCTGATTTGTCTTCACACTCAATATATAATTAGTGTTTTTTCCACTCTTGTGGGAAACAAATGAGACTGAAAAGTGGGACTTTTTTCTCATGTATTTAGTTAAGTCACAGTGTGTACATGTCCCCAAAGACAGTGTGCGTATATGGCAATGAGTGAAACATTTCCTGCTTAAATATTCCTGTGAAAAGCTTCTCTCAGCCCAGAGATGGGGCCAGTTCCATGTAACCATGTTGATTTTACACTAGGGAGGGACCTAACAATCAGTCCTTCTTCCCATGAAGCAATAGAATTGCATTTGACTCACCATCACCACATAGCCTGTGTTTTCTGCCACCTACACAATTTAAAGAAGTTATCCTCTCATGGGCAAAACCCTCTGGGGTCATCACTTCCCAGCATATCTCAATCTCAGCACTATAGACATTTGGGGACAGATCATTCTTTGTTGAAAGGCACTATTAAGCAGCATCCCAGGCATCTACCCATTAGAACCCAGTAAGTCCCCTACTCCTGGTGTGATACCAAAAATGTCTCCAGGGACAAGAGAGGATAATGGGGTGTGTGTGTGTGTGTGTGTGTGTGTGTGTGTGTGTGAATATGATCAAAGTACATTATACACATGTATGAAAATGTCATAATGAAACCCACTAAAAATGTACCAAAAAAGAAATATCTCCTTAGATGGGGATATAGCCCAATGGTAGAGCACTTGCCTAGCATGTGCAAAATTCTGCATTCAATTCCCAGCATAGTAAAAACAAATAAACAAATAAATAAAACTGTCTCCTGGGAGGTGAGTGCTAGACAAAATTACCCCCAGTTGAGAATGGCTAAGCATTCATTTCTGCTAGTGAAACAAAATGAAAGATTTGATTACACTTGGACATGAGTTGGAAGGAGAAGAAATCTCACAAGTAGATGGCTTAAGTCATGATTGGCACAATCTGAAGCCTGCTGATACTGTTTGTTTGGGGTAGACAATGAGGAGGTAGTTAAGGACTCTAAAGGGACCAAGTTGATCCTGGGATCTTCATTTATATCCTGTGAGATACTCCAGGATGGAATATGGTGCAGTCTTCTCTAAAGTACTAGAAAACAGGATTCCCTGTTTTTCAGCCTCAGCTTCGCCAATAAATTTCAGCCTGAGTGTTGGTAATTATATTCACTGACTATGTTATGGGTATTAAAATAGAAAATAGCCAGATTTAAAAAATAAGTATGCGAAGAATATTGCCTTTGAACTTTGTTTTCTAGTAATAGTGCAAGAAAAGTTTCTAGATTGACCCTCTCCCCTTAAGAAAGCAATTTAAAATAGTGCATTAAAAATTACTAAAAGAGCTAAAATATGGCAAGAAAGGAACACAGGTAGTAGACTGAGTGAAGATGGAAACTCAGATAGCTAAGCAGAGCACCAAAGCAGGCTTTGACACTGAGAGTTCTGGCCAAACTGATGTGAACTTGAATTTCAGTGTCACTATTATGTGACATGGAGCGAGGAGAAGAAAACCAGGGTGTGTTTAAGGGGAAGAATCTCTTTAAAAGGCCTTGGTCATAACATTAGGAGTACAAAGGATTATAGTCTCAGGTGACTGCAGTGAAAGTTGTTCTCTTAACCTTTGCATGGAGAAGAGAGAGAAGAAACACCCCAGGAAGACGTGACTGCAAGCTGGCTCTTTAGAGAACTAGGAACCCAAATTTATAGCTCTGGAGTGTTTGACAAAATCTGAAACCAAAAATCTAGTGGTTTTAGACAAGTTTGATAAATGCCCACAGCTAACAGATAGAAGCAAAAGTCAATTCTTTCTAAACCAAGAACTATTCCAAATCTCCAAGGATTCTAGCAACTAAAACTTTTTAAGGAATACAAACATCAGAAAAAGCAATAATTAAAGATGAAAGAAGATATGAGTCTATAAGTGAAAATTAGCAGAAAAAAACCAAAAGCCAGGAAAAACAGACCTATAAAACTTTTACATATTAGTAATGGGATATAAAATAGCTAACGATTACTGTATTTAAAGAAATAATGGATGCTAAAAACACATACTGGGGAAAACTGTGAAAATGACCAAGCAGATTTGAAATAGAGTTTCTAAAATTTAAGGAGTAAATAACTCACGAGAGGAGTTTGGCTTAAATTAGATCCATTTGAAGGCAAAACTAATAAACTGGAATATTTACTTGAAGAAATGAACTGGACTGCATCAGAGAAAGGCAACCTCCCCTGAAAAACATGAACGAGAGACTAAAAGACATAGAAAATAAAATGAGAAAATGAATATATATCAAATCAGAACTATAAATGGCAAAGACAGGGCAAATGGGTACAGGTAAGATTTGAACATACTGCATAAGAAAATAAAATCACGGGATACCTCATTCCACAAAATACAAAACACTAAAAAAGAAGTACTGGTTTTAATCCAGAAACACAAAACTGTCTTAGTATTTAGATACCATTTATTGTGCTGTACCACATTAACAAGAAAACATTATGCTAACTCAGTGACACAGAAAAAGCATTTGAAAAAAATCACCATCATTTATAATTTTAAACATTACCCTAGGCCTTAAAAAAAAATCAGAATTGGGAGGGAACTACCTTAACATTCCAAAACACCTACTGGGTTAAAAACATATCAAATTGCTGCTCTTGCAAGTCAAAAGTCACTAATTTTATATCTTTCAACCTAATAGGAAAAGCTTCAACAAGCACTGTAGTCAGTGGGAGCCTGGAACACCTTCTCTTTGAGTTCAGATATGAGGCAAGGGATGACCATTCTGTTCAACATTGCGCTGATGTTCTGGGAGGTATAGTAGGGTAAGGAAAAGAAACATGGAAAAAGAATTGGAAAGGAAGGTGCAGAATATCATTATTCACAGAGGATGTGATTACATTCCTAGAAAAGCCTAAGTTGGGTATATATGAATGAAAATCAATATACCCAAAGGAACGTAAGACAAGATTCAATAAAGACACCTGTACACCGATGTTCATTGCAGCTGCATTCACAATAGCCAAGCTCTGGAAACAACCCAGGTGTCTTACAACTGATGAATGAATCAAGAAAATGTGGTATATACACACAATGGAATATTCTCAGCCATAAGGAATAATGATGTGGTTTGAAGGTGAATGGATGCAATTGGAGGACATCATGTTAAGTGAAGCAAGACAGGCTCAGAAAGACAAAGGCTACATGTTTTCCCTCATATGTGGAAGACAGATCCAAAGATAAACATGTCCACAAAAACAAGAATGATCATATACAAACTCAGATGTATTACATATCTGTAATAGTGGAAATACTCTATGGAACTCAGGGAAGGAGGGAAAGGATTGGACAACTCAGTATTGTCAAGGTATAAAGTCTTTCCAGATTTATCCATCATTTAATTTGTAGCAGTGAAAACTGACAACCTTGGAAATGAACAAACTGATTCTAAAATTTATATGTAAGAGTGTAAAGGATCAAGAAGAGGAAAGAAACTTTGCAGAAGCAGAGAGAGATGAAAGAACTTACCTCCCAGGGAGCAGATCTTACTGTAAAGCCACAGTGATGGAGACAGCATAATGTTGGCTACGAGATAGACAAGTAACCCAATGGAACCACGCAGAGCCCTGAAATATACTCATGTTTGGGTTCCTGGTGCAAAACTGGAATCTCTGCAGATCACTGGGGAGAGAATGGATTTCTCAGTAGTTGGCATTGGATACATTTCTTACAACTTGCCCAAAGATCCACGTGAGTGCAATTTCAAAACTAATGTGAAAGGTAAAGGTTTAGAAGGAAATATAGGGGAAATGTTTATTATTGCAAAGTGCAGCAGGATTTCTTAAATAAGAAGTAAAGACCACAAAACCTTAAGGAAGGCATTGATAAATTTGAAAGGAATCCTTAAAGATTTCTTTAAAATGCACCATAAAAAATATGAAAAGATAAGCCATAGAGTATTAGATGATGTTTATAAAATATATTAGTTCTGTGAAGATTAAATTCATAATATATAAAGAACTTACATAAGTCAACTCAATAGAAAAATGAGTATGGAATTTAAACAGACATCCCAGGAAAGGCGATATCCAAATGGGGAAGGAACAAATGGAATGACCTCATCAGCTAACAGGGAAGTGTGAGTGAATGCCCAATGAGACAGCACTACATATCCAAGGGCCTCAGTTTGAAGCAAACTCTTTCTCCCCTGTTCTTCTCCTGGTTTTCATTTTTCCCATTCTTGAGTATTTGTGGGTATGTTGACCAAGTCCATTGGTCTTTGCCTTGTTAATGCCTACTCAGTTGATTTAAAGAGTGCCATGATGAGTTTATCTCTCATTAGAAATGAAAAGACATTTCACCGCATGTCTGCTTTACTTGGCTCCTTATAGATGCCTTAAAAAGAATTCATTCTAGTAAACACTGATGTGAACATATTCATAGTGGTCCAGAGGATTTCTCCTTTGCCATTGGCACCTTCATACGATTCTGAGTATGAAACACCTACAGAAAGTGGGGGTGGTGGATGGAGCTCTCTGAGGCCCCTGCAGAGTGCTGTGATGTAGCACTGTACTTGCTCTGGGGTACACTCCCCAAAATAGAAGAGGAGGGCAGGGACAGTGGCCAGAGCCCCTCATAACCCTGATGCATAGCTCAGGCCCGGTAACATTTCTCATGAGCATGGAGCTTACTCTTCTGAACACGAACCATGATGGCTGTGCTCAGGGACAGGAAGGACTGTAACAGACGCACATAGGATGCAGTCACCTGGAGGAGGAGGATGAAGAAATATGGAGATGTCATCTTGAATTTAAGAAGACCCCTTGCAGGTGTCCTTGTGAGTGTACTCTAGAAACCTGCCCATGGAACTTTCCTTCTCTGGGTCCATCTGCTGCCTGAGTACTTTGTGGAGAAAGTTGGAGGGCACCTTAGGCTATAGCCTGGCAACCTTGCCTAAAGTTGGCTGGGGTGACAGCAAGAGCTGGTACTGGGGAACCTGTCTTCTTGGCTGAGGGGCTTCTTAATTCACATTCAGCTCCATGATATCAACTATAGACAGAGTTTGGGGATTTTGCCCCTAGTGTTGCTGAATTGACCTCAAACTTGGCCTTTACCTCCCTTGGATATACTTCACCTCCTCACTTCTGGCAGGAGGGGCCTGTCCTGGGCCCCCTGGGGGTCCCTCTCCTGACCTGCTCCAAAAGCTTCCATGCATGGCTCTCTCACCACCCCGGCCCCTTACAGGGGGAAGTTTGGGGCATAGCACATCTATCTACTCTGCCTGGGACTCCCAGTGCTGACAACAAGGGTGTCCCCCTTTTGGAGAAAGCCTCTGTTTAGTACTTGGGCTCCTCACCTGGACTGGTTAGGGCCCAGGTCTTCTCCCTCTGTGGGACTCCTTAGACCATCCAGACAGAAGTCAGCCCACAGCCCTGTCCACCTTCTTAAGACTAAAAGCAGGGGCAGAGCACTGAGCGGTCCCTTTGGTTATGGTGGGAGCTGTCTCTTCAGTCCACATTCAAGGTCCTCACCTAAATACCTGATCAACCCTGGAGCGTCATCCTCCACTTTTGAGTCCATGACTTTCCGACCCACGTCCTCACCTTCTTGAAACTTCTAAGGTGCAAGACAGGGTGGACCACATCCCGCCAAGGCTGTAGGAGCCTCCTAGGGCTATCAGCAGGGCAGGACTGCAAGAGACTTGGCCAGGGGCCCAGTACAAATGGTGGGCTGTCAGAGAGAAAGGCAATTGATGTATGCTCTGATGAAACTTCAGTTCTAGTAGAATGGCTTCCTACAGGAAGGGGTGGGGCAGGGTCATCGTGTACCCTTGATCTTGTGAGGAGATCTGACAGTGCATATATGTGCTATTGTCACCATTGATCTTTCTTTATACCAACCATGTGTTTTGAGGTTCGCACTTGTGACTTTGCCTTCCAAGCTAATAAAACACATACAGTGTCTTCTTTTCATTGCCTGAGAAGTAGTGAAGCCACATGTGAACTAAAACCCACAAGATGAGCCTCAGGCTGGGAGGAGTGGGGCAGTGTGGCATGGCATGGATTCAGACTGAGGGTCTAGTCCAGCCCAGCCACTTAGCAGCAGTGAAAACTCAAGCACATTAACAAACTCCAGAAGCCTCAGGTTCTCCATCTGTGCAGCCGGTTGGGTAAGGCTTGGCTGCTAGGACTGAGGGCTGTGTGGAATGCACGCTGTGAAGCCAGCACAGTGCCTGGTAAATGCTGAGATTTTTTAAGTGACTGTAATTGCTATGACTATTTTGACCCCAGAGAATACCACGTACCACACTGCTATTTTTTGAACCCAGGAGATTTCAGAGAATATGCAGCATTATAGGACAAAAAATAAATAAATAACTGAATTAGCCAAAATGCTGCTTTCTCTATAAAACCAGGTAACAATTCCCCATTAGACGACCAATCATTTGATGTGGGCGTGAAGTAGACGTTCCCAGGTAGATGCACTGTACGTTCCTACAAGGAGGGTAAGGACCAACAACTTTTCTCCCTCCTAGCTGCTTTGCATTTAATACATCCCCATTTTCACTCATTTCTGCACCACCCAAAATCTAGACATCGCTTAGAGTTTGTCATATTATACAGAACACCTAACTCAGGTTCCCTTTTACTGGAGCTGTCCAGCTCCCCCAGCCACATCTATGGCAAATGAGGCAGCTCAATGGCTGCCAGGCATCCCACCTCAAGGAAAGTACCACCCTTGTTCTCAGCACTCCCTAACCCAGAGTGCACAAACTACCTCTGTAGTGCCCTGTGTTCACCTGTATGGGGCCAGAGCAGAGAGTCCTTCCACTCTTGCCCCAGATGGGGATTTCTCCTGTTTACCACATCCCTAAGGAATCTTAGGAGTTCTGTGTCACAGACGAAGTCTCTCCACTCCGAGGTCCACCATCTGAGGCTCTAGTCCCTTCTCATCAGCCTCATGCAGCCCCTGCATGAGTAAAATTCCCTCCCATTGAGGGACTGGTAGCTTCCCATGTCGCCAACCTGCCTGGTCCCAGAGCATTCACACTGGCTGCTCCTATCAGTCATTGCCTCCTTCCTCACCCCTTCCCATTATTGTCCTTCAGGTGTACAGGGAACTCACCATGTTCCTGAGCTGCCCTTGGGCTCTAAAGTGGCACTGGCAAGGGCTGGGTCTCTATCTACACATCCCTGGAAGCTGGAGGAGTTCTGTCAAAGCACAGATGCTTTGGGGAAACAAAAAGAGCCGGTGAACATGAGTTCTCATTTACAACGATTTAATTTCTCATGCATTCTTGAATTAGCTAAAGAAATGCAGGTATGTACCTTTCAATTTTACCAGAAGACTAAAAGAAATAAGACAAACCAGGAATTGGCCACCATTACTGTTTTCAACAATTGTGACTCCCCACTATTTCAGTACAAGGTCCTTTCAAGCCCTATCCCAGGGCTGTGCTGTCCTGCAGTAGGTCACAACAAAAGATGCAAGAATTTCCAATTTGTTTACAAAACAGTGAACTTGGCAAACAACAACAATTGCTCCAGGTCATTCATGAGCTTGGATTCTGAATCTAAACTCTTCAAAAAGAATGCAATGGAAAAGTAGAAAAGGAAGAAAATCTACAAGTGGCCTGTGAATAACAAAAGCACAAAGAAGACCACCATTGTGTTTTCTCCAGCCCCACCTCCCCCACTACTGAGAAGGTTGAGAGCCCTTTCCAGCCGCAAGTGGAGGCCACCTCCCTCTGCACTAAGGCTGGGAACATCTGCTGAGTGCGGTGCTGCCACGCCTGGCTGCAACTGGCTTGGGCTCGCCCTTCTTTGTTTCTCAAAGCCCCCTCATACTGGGACTGGAAGGCACTGGGGATGGTGCCACTGACCCGGCCAAATACTCACTGCCTCTCATCTTGCTAGCTTGGGTGGGGGCCCTGGGACCTCACAGGAATTCTCACCTGGCGAGACTCCAGGTACTTTTCTTACATCCACTCTTCGGTGATGAGCTCCCTGGGAACCCCAAAGATGAGGTACACCTTATTGTTATGCACCCCCAACACATTCAGGAATTACCACATCACCTCCTCAGAGACACAGTCACCAGTCACTAAGATTACACCCAACAGAGGCACCAGGAGACTTACCTCCTTAGGAAAGCCCAGCCCTCACTCAGACTTCCTTCACTGGGAAGATCCAGCTTGCCCACAAGGCTGAACATGTCACTGCTGGGGTCGATTTCCTTCTGGTCCATGTGCTCAGCAGCTGGGTGCAGGCTCTGAGGGAAGTGCCTCCTGTACTTTCATTGATAACCTTCAGCATGGCCACCTTCTCAGTGGGCTTTTCCATTCTGTACTTGCAAAGGAGACTCTGAACCACCATGCCCACCTTCTTGATCAGAGGATCTCTGCCCGAGCATTCCCAGGAGACCGGGGGCAGGATAGGCTTGGACCTTGCTCTGCTTGGCTCAGAACCCCTTCCTCAGAACTGCATGAACCTCTGCAGCAAGAGAGCTGGTGCCTAGCACTCACAAGAACTTCAGGGAATGTGTGCAGTGGTGGTGGTCTGCAAAGCCCTCTCTCCAAAACAGGAGAGGAGCAGGATGCAGGTGCACCTTCCTCTGCTGCAGTAGGGTGCATCCCTGAGACCTTGCCCTTCGCTCTGGCCTGGTGGCACTTACTCCTCTGACCATGAACATGATGGCCTTGCTTGGGGACAGTACATAGGACAGTGGCAGGAGGAGAATGCAGCACCTGGAGGTGGACGACAAGAGAGTGTGAACCTCTTCAGTAGACAGAAAGCACCCTGGCTTTAAGAAGGCCCCATGCTGGTGTCCTTAAGGGCACTGCTCTGGGGCCCCACGAGGCTCCTGTTGTCCTGCTCAGCCTGTCCCCTGAGGGCCCTGTGGAGGGACCCCCTGAGACCACTCTTCTCAGATCAAGACCCTCACTTGTCTACTTCCCCTGAGGAGCAATTTTGGCCTGACATGGATGCCTGTGACCTCCCAGGGATAAAATAGGAAAGGACTCTGAAGTGTCCCTGTTAATATGGGGTGGGTGGCCCCACATTCTTCAGGGACCTTATAGCCACTCCTGGCCCAACCTGTAAAACACCCTCTACTCCTCTGAAGGCCCTCCCTTCAGGTCAAGGTCTTCTGCTTTCTGAGACCCCACAAGGTGAAAGAAAGCATGAGTCCACTTCCGGCCTCCCTTGTTCATAGCCTTCCTGGATTGGTACCCGGATCTGGACACTTGGATCCTCTGATGTTTTGGGTTGGGGACTCACTTCATCATCTCTCCAGCAAGAGGTGAGACCTGTCCCTCAGCCCACCAGAATCTGCCAGCCTCAGAAACAGTCTCCAAGTCTGGAAGCAAGGGGCACCATATCTGCTGATCTCTCTTGGGGTTCCCCCAGGGCTGAGAGGGAAGCAGGGTTTCTGTATTGTCCCCTGCTCTGAGCAGATGCTCTGCTCTGTCCCCATTCAGCATCATCCTTCTGACTCCTATCACAACCTAGAAGATATCCCTGCTTTCACCTGAGGCCTGTTCCCTCATACTTGCCCCTCAGTATTGCAACACCTTCAGAAAGAACTGACGCTCTCCTCCACTGACCACAACTACTCATGGTCTCTCACAGTCCTCAGGGTCTTCACCTTGACTCCTGGCAAGAACTTGAAACCATTAGCCAAGCCAACGCCGTCCCCTTTAACTTTCCGTTCTTCACTTGTGAGATGCCTGGGAGGAAATGAGTGTGGTGCACCATGACAGCATACCTGGGTCTCCCTGGTATGGTAGTGGGGGTGAGGCTCTATGTGGCCCATTTCTGTCTGGAAAGGGTTCCCTCATCTCTCTCAGTGTTCTCATCTTGATCCCTGTTGGATTCAAATCTCTTTCTGATGAGTGGAATCACCTCTCTGAAATAACCTCCCCTCTTTCAGGAAATGAGGGGTTTACCTCATCCTAACTGCTGTGTGCATGGCTTTCCAGGGCCTACAGCAGAGGTGGGACTTTTTGTGGCCTCATTTGACCTGGAGTGGCTCTTTTCTACCTTCTTCCTTCTCTTCCTCTCCTTTCTCTACTGAACTGGAAAGACCCTTGTCTGGTGCCAGTGGCTCACACGTGAAATCCTAGCTACTCAGAAGGCAGACATCAGGAGGATCGTGGTTCAAAGTCAGCCCAGGCAAATAGTTCACAAGACTCTATCTTGAAATTGCCCAATACAAAACAGGGCTAGTGAAGTGGCTCAAGTGGTAGAGTGCCTGCTTAGCAAGTGCAAGGATCTGAGTTCAAATCCCAATACCACCTCCCCCCAAAAAAACAAAAAGCAAGGCCCTTTGCTATTGAAGCTGCAGGATGAAGTCAGGAGGCACCTAAGCCTATAGCTCTGCCTTGGGCCTCCTACGTCTCTAACCCTAAGAGAGGGGCTCAGAGCTGCCCTCCCAGCTCAATGGGAGCTCAATGGTCCCCATTTTCTTTTCTTTCTTGCTACCAGGGATTAGAATCAGGGCCTCTCACTTGCTAGGCAATTGTTCTACCACTTGAGCACCACCCTCAGTCCTTTTGCTTTTAGGGTTTTTTGTTTTTGTTGTTTTTTGTTTTTTAAGATAGGATCTTGAGCTTTCGATCCTCCTGTCTCCACTTCTGCCTCCCACATAACTGGGACATCAGGCATGCACCACCTCACCAGACTTGGTTTAGCTCGCTTTTGCTGGGGCTAGCCTGTAACCAGGCTCCTCCTATCTCTGCCTCTCTGCCAAGTAGTAGCTGGGATAATAGGCATATCCCACCATTCTTGGCCATAGGGTCCCCATTTTCCAACTCGAGTTCTTTACTTTGGTACTCTACCAGTCCTAGACTCTGTTCTCAGCTGATCTCAGACTACACCTTTCACACCAAGGTCCTTGCTTAAGTGGAACTCAGAGATTTGGAAGCTCAGGGTGAACCACATCCTGTCAAAGCTGTTTAGGGCCTATAAAGCCTGACAGCATGGGTGGGACTCTAGGAGACCTTACTGGTCTCCACCAGGGGCTCTAACCTTGACTCTTAGTAGGACTTCCAACTCCCCACTCCATAGACCTCAGTCAGCCAGGCCAGACCAAGGTTCTCACTTCCTGAAGTTGCTAGAGGAAAAATCTAGGGACTCCAGTGTGGCAAGACTTGCAGGAGGCCTCCCTGTCTTGATGGCAGGTGCCAGGCTCTATTGGGCCACCTCATTAGTATTCAGGGCTTTCACTCCTGTTAAGGCCTAGGTCTCCTTCCCTCTCTGGAACTGGTGGCACCCCCATATCCCAAGCCCTTTGCTTCCTGGAAACTTCTGAGTAGAAGTCAGAACCACAGCTCTGCCAGGACCTCCCAGACAGGAGAGGGGGGCAGAGGGGAACTGCCTGCTGTGTGAACACAGGTTGATCCCCTTGGTAAAGTGTGGGTGGTCCCTTTGGTCAACATTCAGGGTCCTTACCTTGATTCCTGTCTAGTCCTGGAAGTCCACCTCCACTGACCTGACAGCACACCCCTCAGAGCCTCCATCTTCATGGAACTTTCAAGACGGAAGTCAGAGTCAGTCGCTTCAGAGTGATGCTGTGAGGGGCCTCCTGAGGCTGACGGCAAGGGCAGGAAGCTACAGGATGCCACAGATACCAGCCCTATCCTGACTTTTCCCTTTACTAAGTGACACCACTAGGTACACACTCAGGCCACACACCCACACTTCCCTGAGCCACTAGAGATGACATTCAGACAGACCGCATCTGGCTACCCTCCCTGGGGTTTTCAGGGCTGACAACAGAGGAGAAATTCTGATTGACCCCTTTTTTGGAGAAGTGTTCCAAGATGGAAAGCAAAGAAGTTAAAGAAAAAGGGAAAAACAAATAAACAAACAAGTAGAAAAAAACAAAACAAACAAAATTTCAAAGATGTAAACAGGGAGAGATAGTGTACTAATCAACAGTAAGCTGAACAGGCATTAGAGAGACAGAGAGAGGATTGAAAAAAAAAATAAATAAATGAAAAAAAAATCTCCAAGTTCAAATGCAATAAAGTTTCAGTCTTAATAATTTTGGTGTTAGTCCCTCAGCCTTCAATCCTGGAGATGTTGTCTCAGTAGTTCTGTCGTTGTCTCATCAAAGGGGAAAAAAACTAAAAACAAAACAAAACAACACACACACACAAAAACCCACAAAGTGTCCCAAGTTCAAATGCAATACAGTTTCAGTTAGTTTTTCAGCATGCAGGTGTAGTTCGGTTGTTGTCTCATCAAAGGTAGGGAGAAAAAAAAAGAGTCTGGAGACAGTTCTGTGAACGGCTATCTGAGTCTGTGGCTCACCTGCCTGCTGCTGTCAGCCTGCTGTTGCTGGAGGCTTTATTTATGCAGATCTCTGGGGTGAGCTTAGCACTCACCTGGCCCCTCAGGCTTTGTTTACCTAGAGTTCTCCTGGGCGTGACAGCCGCTGCTACAAGCTTTCCCCTTTCCAAGCACACTGGGGGAGGTGACACTGCACCAGCTCACGTGGGAAGTGGGTCTTCCTCCCTCTCCTGTGGAGTTTTCCTCCCACTGCTACCCGTTCCTGGTTGCTGGGCGTGTGCTGCTGCTCCTGCCTTCTCCAGTCAGCTTGTTATGAGGGATTTCCCCTTCCCCCCCTTTGGTGCTCAGGGCACCCTGCCCTCTTTGCTACGTGTCTTTTTTGTTGTTATTGCATATTATTCAGTTTTTTTTTCTTTTTTCCCTAGGTGGAGGTCAGTCTGTCCAAGGGGCTATGCTGATCTGGCCCAGGGTTGTCTGTGGGAGTACCACGTACCACTTAGCTCACCTTGTGGTCTGAGTCTTCCCAAGCTGTCTGGGTGCTAGCGTCTGGTGGCAGCCCAGGAGCCCTCCTGGTTTCTCTGTTTAAAGTGAAGTAGAGATGCTATGCACAGGCTGGAGGTGTGGAGGAGTCAAGGTTTTGCCTCTTCTTGGTGGTTTTTCCTGTAAGGTGTATGTGCAGCGCCTCTTCAAGATTTTACTTTAGGAAGCACGCTTTCTGCTTCTTCCCTCTAGCCGCCATCTTGGAATCTCGTCCAGAATATTTTCTAACTAAAATGAATCCCTTTTGGCGGGTTTGACCACTTACAGTGATGCACATCAAGCAGCTCCCAGAAAGTTCACTGGTCTGTGGTGACGGTTGAGAACCATGATTGCTTTCTCTCTTGTTTGGAGTGGCCATAATTTTTTTGATAATGGTGAATTATGTCAACTTCATTGGTGCTGCCAATCAGTATACCTTCCTACTGTTTGGCTTTGCAAATTGGACAGCTGCCGCTAACAGACACTGACCTCTATTCAGGTCTTTGCATCACATCAACCTTTTCCAGACGCTCACTAGCTCACAGCACAATAGAAGGAACACATGTACAGCTGGAAATTTCATCCTGGCATGGGAACACAGCTTCATTGTTGAGGAGTGACTCTGAGCACCATAAATGGAAGTTGTTTGTTTGATGGTTCTTTGGAGGAATTATAAGTAAGGTAAATATTAGTATTTGCTTAAAAGGCAGAAGTGATGAACTTTGACTCTTCCTGCTTCACTTTGGCTACTTGTGCTCTAGGCTGTGGTTGTGAGAAATTGCCCAGTTTCTTTCCAGAGTTCTAGAAAGGGAATTTTGTGGTTTTCTCCCATTAGTTTAGGTGTTGTAATAAATGCTAGAGATAAAAAAAGGAGATTAAAAAAAAAGAAAGAAGAAAGGAAAGAGGGAAGGAGGAGGGAAAGAAGGAAGGAAGGGAGGGAGGGAGGGAAAGATTTAAAAGGGAAGAAGAAGAGAAGGTTTCTGTCCCTAAGGAGATACATTAGCCTCATGCAGGCTCAGCAAACTATGTGTTTCAAGCCACATATAGCCCAGTACTTGTTTTTGGAACTACTAATTTTTTAGAGCCCAGCCACACTCATTTGTTTCCATATTATCTATGGCTGCCTTCATGCTGCAGTGGCAGAGCTGAGCAGTCATGACAGAGATGGTATGTCCTGTTTAGACAGAAGGGCCCTGGAAACCTCCATGTGACCTTAAAGGGTGGAAAGAAGGAAAAGTAGGATGGACCAGGATGAGGACACTACGAGGACTAGGGCACAACCAATCAGAACGTCGCAGGCACAGCCAACCAGAATGCTGCTTTTTGCATACTTTATTAGCATAGAGATTGAACAACACCCTGGAGAAATTGGATAAAAACCTCAGACTATGTCACTTCTGGGGCATCTTCTCTTGGGGACCCCCCAACTGTAGGGACTCAGTTTCCCCACTTTACATTTTTCTATCTCAATAAACTCTCCTGCTTTACCCCCTCTCATTGTCCATGAAGTTCATTCTTGGGCTTCCTGAGACAAGAACCCAGAATTCCGACCCTCAAATCTTCCATTTCACTGTAATGTCTAACGTATTTACTGTCTGGCCCTTTTCAGAAAATGTTTGCTGATCCCTGATCTAGTGGGAGGGATGGGCATTCACACAAATAAATATAATTCAAAGCAAGACATGCTGAAAGATAGAGCGAGTGGGCCTCATGGAGTAAGAACTTCAGTGTTAAGCTTGAAGGAATGGGTTGGGTTCAGGCTAGTTGACTGACAAGAGGACATTTCAGTTGAGGTGGTCTTCAACCCCACCTGCTCACTGCAAACACTTGGGAGCTTGGAAATGGAGATGTCGAGTCCTGTCTGCTAGAGATTCTGACTCAACTGCTCAGGAGCTGGACCTGACTGTTAGGATTGTTTAAAACTCCCCAAGTGATTCTAAGGGCAGCACAGGTCAAGAAACAGTGAACAAGGAAGTGTCAGAAGCAAAGCATTAGTGGAGGTGAGGGTCTCTGGGTGCAGGAGGAAGACACAGTGCAGCAGGAGATAAGTTTGGAAGGTAGGGAGTCAACGCCCCCAGCAGAGAAATTGGATTTTGTCTTTGGAAAAGGGACCAATAACTCAATGTGGATATGAGAACAACTTGATCAGAGGTGTATAAAAGAAATCATAATCTAGAAAATAATATCAGGAAAGAGAAATAAAAACTTGTTATGGGGTTGAGGCAAGCAAGGTTACAAATAGGGAACAAATGCAACTCTTAAACCTATGTATCTCTCTTTCCCTCTGAATCTCTCTTTCAACTGCAAAAATTTTAGCAAGTTGCCAGGGCTCTTTTTCAACTGCAAATCCTCTGCTACCACAGATCTAGGCAGAAAAAACTATGGAAACTTCCATCCACATGAAGTTAGGGCATCTGAGAATTAGGGTAAGTGTATGAGCAGCGTACACCATCACCCTAACCCAGGGACCATCCAAAACCCTCCCCACTCGCAGGTTATTGGAGATCAGGAACTGCCCTAATCTTTCCCCTTCCACAGGTTATGGGTGGCTTAAAATGCTTTTAAACAGAGAGCCTGCTCTCCTATTCTTTCCTGCTCTCTGCTTCTTCATGGTGTCTGGCAGGGATTGTGTCACCCCTTGCGCCTTCCTCCCTCTCTCATAATAAAGTTCATTATCTCCCTTAATACAGTCACATGTTCTGCCTAGATTCTTCCATGTGGGACATGAAGAATCTAGATGTCTTCTGATCAGAGACTTGGCAAGAGTTTAAGCCAAACAAGGAACATATTTAGGACAGTGGCATTGTAAGAGGCGCTCAAACTTCTTACACTGAAAACCACTGACTCCTTACTTGGGCTCACAAATTAACTAAAAACAGGAGAAGCTTGGCATCCTTGTCTCCATTTCGTATCTGCCTTTGCTCTAAGCCATTCTTTTTATAGTCACTTTGCAATCACCTTGAATTCCAGAAAGGACAGAACAGATAACATCTTTATGACTGAAACTTCCCATAAGGAACAGTGGAGACTTTCAGGACAGATCACCCCTCCAAATGAGGACAATTACCTGTAACGATAAGGCCACACCTTGGAGCTGGAGCAGTCATCCCATGGGAATCAGATGGCTCCCTTCAAAGTGATGACAGTGATAACGTCTTCTCTGGAACCCCTCTGGGAACCCTTGGACTGAGGTAATGGTCAACCAGAGCACACCTGTCACTGGGACTGTTTAACAATGCATACCTTTGTCCCCTGTCCCCAGTTCTTTTGCCTTCTTAAATCTATAGCTCATGTCTATATACTGAAGATTCCTGAGAATGAGCTGAGTGCTTACTCTGCCTCTTCCCCCTGCATGTCCTCAGCCATGTAACAAACCTCCTTTCTCTGCCTTCACCATGCATCTTTATTTGGTGTTTGGTGGAGGGGGGAGGGTGGCCAGACCTGGCATATGGAATCTCAGGAGTTTAGGTTATGGGTCCAAAATGTTTTTAGCAAGTGGCTAGACAGATTTAAGAGTGAGGATCAAAATGATGACAACTTAGTCATATCATAGGCTATTCTTCAGAATAGCTTGCACTATCCAGTCCAGGCCCCTGTCTTGGAGGCTTAGCTTTTTAGTTTGTGTATCATGCAGAAACTCCAGGTCCTAGAAGAGAAGTTGAGGCTAAAGGGGAGGCCCTTGGGCCCTTGGACTAGCATCTCCTTGGGATATGGACACTTATACATGAGACATTTGAGAGGGTCATTTGCAGACCTTGGGCTGACTGAAGGTTGATGATCTGAGTGGAAGGAGCCAGACAAGAAGGTGAAGATTTGAGTTTTAATGACAGGGAAACTTTTGATAGCCATTAGAAGGCAAAAGAAACACAAAATGAGGTGAAGGATCTTGGGAGAAAGTGATCTTGATTTGGAACATAAACAGTTGGCATCAAAATAGGACTGGACTCTATTGCTATGCACCTGCATAATTTGGAGTGACTCCTTTTCTATGTTCCCTTAAAATATGCAATAAGGCAGAAATTTCAAGGTCCTGTGACACCTAGAGATCAGTAAGGGACTTGATGTCTCTTTATTGTCTTCACAACATTCAGATAAGACCCAACTGGTTTTATGCCTTGGCTTGTGAGATACATTCCTTTTTCATTTGGTAACCTGAACTCCATTTTCCTGTTTTAAAGAGACAGCAAATGAAGATTAGCCTATAGTCAGGATTCTGCTTCTGAGACTTCAGGTACACTAGATCTTTTAACATCCTCTTCTGACTTAGATGAAATTGGGGTAGCAACATCAAGTCAGATCCAATGCTTCCTTTGAGATGAGTTTAACGGGCAGGTAGTTCTCAGTTGTTTGAGCCAAATGGTAAGCAACAAGCAAGTTTATATTCCTGTTGTTTTGACAAAGGTTTCTCAAGGGAGCTTGAGACACATGGCATGTCTCATTAGTTGCTATCAGATAAAATTGTCTTTTGGGGGGCAGGGTGTGACTTTAGTATGGTATCAATTGTGTGGAAAGTTTTGTCAATAAAGGAACTCAGTCCTGCAAGACTCCTGTCCTGAATTCAAGATCAGCCAGTTCTTGGGGGAGCAGGAACACCAGGGGACCTTGCCACTCTGTATGGACAGAATTTGGGTCCAAAAGATGAAGATCGTGAACAGGACCACATCAGGAAAGAGATTCTGAGTCTCTCAACCCAGAATATGTTGGTAAATGTGTAGACATTTGCAAGGTGGTACAAGACTGAACTTGGATTTCTCCACAGTAAATGATGTCCTTGGTCAACGGTCAAATTTAATATGCATAGGAACCTCTTGGGGATTTATTAAAAAGCCAATTCTGAGGCAGTAGATTTGTGACAGGGCATGAGAGTCTGAGTTTTTAACCAGCTCTCAGGTGATGCCAACACTGCTGGTCCACAGATCATACTTCAAGTAGCCATGCTTTGGGTGACTCCCACGAGTGAATCATTCTAGGAAAGAGCACTCTGGTGAGTTAGTCCAGTCTCTCTGAGAAGCAAAGAGGGTCTGGGGAGGACTCAAAGTTGACATGGGATCTGGAGCAAAGTGCTTGACATCTGACTTCAGCTCTGGAAAGGAGGGTATGATTTCAGAAATTCATTTTCATAGTGCATAATTCAGTCCATATTCAAGGGAGAGGCATCTTGATTTGCATTGTTTCTTTGACAAGATGTTATGCTATCTCTCTTGTATTAGAAGTCATTGTTTATCAAGGTTGAGACAAATGACTAGGAAAGGTGCCTGGTAAGTTACAACATAGTCCTGCCTGAATTTGTCTTTCCTCTAGCAGGAGGGACTGATGAATCTCTGTCCACTTCATCTACATCATCCTCAAGCCAACTAGCTTCCATATTTTCAAATTCTGATGACCTAGAAGAACACAAATTATGAGACTTTCTTTTCACTTCCTCATTTATGAAAAGAGGAGTACGTCTGGTGTTCTCTGGGGTGTCTTCCAACTCCAATAATCCATGCTTCTAAAAGAATATTAAATTCTCTGTGCTATAGTCTGTGTGTTGATAAAGCATTCTTTTCTGACATGGTAAGCAGAATGCTTACAGAGTCCAGACCTTGTAATAGAAAAAAAATCACTTGAGCTTTGAATGCAGCTCTGAGCAATTAACATGGAATAATCTTAAATGTCAGTTTGGTCTTTTATTGCCTGGGTGTTTCAAAAGATTTTAGTCTATCTATCTTTCCATGCAACCCATGAAAACTAGAGATACAAGGTCTACTTCAGACAAAATCATGATCACTGTTAGCTATTTAAAGTGTTGATACTTCTAGAAAACATTTACAAGCTAATCATGGATTGTACATGCTACACATCAAGATGGTGGAGTGCCTGGCAGGGGAAGTGGTAAGGTATCTGGTGTGGTGGAGGGGGCAAAGGATCTTCTTCTAAAATGAGTCCTTGCATTCCGGAGTTCCCATGGCATGACCACCAACATGTCCTTCAAAAAAATGTGTTGACACATCTGATAGGCACACTTGGTTATCTCTTCTCACTTGGGAGCAGGGAGCTTGGACAGCTTCTTGTTTATACCTACTGTAGCTATGTCATTTCTTTGCTGTCAACTTCTTAGCATTCATCCACTTTCTGCTGAGTTATAAAGAAAACAGGTTTCTTTCAGCTTATACTTCTGGAGTTCTAAGGTCATCTGGTGATGGTCCAAGGCCATCTGGTGATGACCTTCTTCCTAGCAGAGTTCAAAGTGATATCATATGGCAAGAGACAAGGTGTGTGTGTGTGTGTGTGTGTGTGTGTGTGTGTGTGTAGCCCTTCTGGTCTCTTTCCCTCTTCTCATAAAGCCACCTGGATTCAATCATGGGGCCTCAACTTGATGACCTTATTCAATCCTTATCATCTCCTGAAGAGCTCACTTCCAAACCTCTTAATACCTCACAATAGGAATTAAATTTCATCACTTGAAATTTAAATCTTGGGGTACATTCAGACACTGTAGCTGCTGCTGAATACTTAAAATACTCCAAAACACTTGATCGCTGGCTAACATTGTGCAGACTTCATATAACTGGGTTGGTGGCAAAGGGAGAAAGAATTTGCTTCCTGACCATTGATCGTGCAGAAATGGATGAAACAATTCATAACCTAAATACCGACTATCCTCACTGTCTGTGGAATGCAACCTTATAATCCACTCCTCTTTCTTCACAAAAAGCAGTTCGCTAGATGGAAAGAAAGAAAAAGACTTCAGGTAGGCAGTAAGTTAAACATCTAGAACTTTCAGCTAGATTTCTTTACTATGATTCATAATTCTTAAGAGTTTTCCTGCTCTCTGAAATCTAGGATAATCCTACAAAGCAGGGACTCTTACAACTTAGCAGTCAAGCCATAAAGAGAGCAATTTGGAATAGCTGTCAGAATTATAAAGGCATATACTCTTTTGTTTCTGAAACTCTGCATTTAGGATTTTTTCCCAAGCAATTCTTGCTTATGTATGAAATTATATGTTTTTCATTGTGATATAGTTGGTGATAGCAAAATATTGGGAAAGCCTAGATGTTCATCAAAGGGGGTTGAGTAAATAAATTAGGGTATACTGTGCAAATGTAATAAAGAATGAGGAAGCACTCAACACACTGATATGGAAAGATCTTCAAGATATGGTGTGCAAGTGATATAAGCAGGGGTAAAACAATGAATATACTACCATATCTGTAAAATGGTGACGTAATGCAAGAAGACACAAATTTGTGTTTATTTGCATATGTGAAGAAATGTTGCAAAATATACATGAAGAAACTAATAATAGCATAACAATGGTCACCAATTGCAGGGAGTGGTGATGAGTGCAGGGAACTGTGAGGACACAGTGCTAGGGCGAGCATAAGGGCAGCCACGTTAGGACCAGACCCCCCTCCCCCTCGCAGGCGACTTATTAGAAACTCCCCACCCACCCCCAAAGAATAATGAACATCTACTTTTAGCCATTTACTAGAAACTCCCCACCTTGCTCCAAAGAATGACAAAACCTCACCATTACTTATCTCCCTTAGCTGGCCACGAAAGAATTTCCCACCCAGCAACCTTCCTGGTACTTCTCCACCAACCTTCTATGTGTACTCCAGACTATAAGTGGCAGTAGGTTCTAGCTTCTGCTGGAGAACCCCCTTGAATATTTCTTCTCCCAAATAAAATCTGTGATGATGTTGAGCCGTCTCCCACCTTTTTTTCAGTCTAACACAGGGGACAGGGATAATTAATTTTTTACTGGATACCTTTCCATGCTTTTGATCTTAAACCATGAGAATACCTTACTTGTTAAAAAGGTAAATACATATTTAAAATTTAATAAAATAAAATGAAACTCTAGTTCTGGGGAATCACTGGGTGCTTATTTTTAAATGCGGAGTTTTAGACCACAACCTAGGTGTTCCAGTTCAATAAAGGACTAGAGAATCTGCGTTTTGCAACAAGCAGTCTAACTGATTCTAATGTGGCTATCTCCAGGAACCAAAAAACTGAGGGACACAAAGCGACAGTTTGCATTCATGCAACGGTTATTTTTTATTGAACATTGGATACATGCATCTGTTCACCTCACAAATTATGCTTTATTATGTTAATAAACAAGATCAATTTTTTTGTCTCCTACAACTTGAACATTCAGCTTACTGGATTTGACTTAATGTCACATAAACCATGTACAATGTGGTAGAAGCTTTGGAAAAATACCTTGAAAAATGAAAATTCAGTCACAGAATATCTATATAGAGTCTTAATACAGTCACACAGTTTAGCTTACAAATTTAAAAGGATCTGAGACACTCATATTAATATTGTGAATTTCTTATACATAATTCATTTATCCAAAGAGTCTAGGCAAAGCCAAGTCATGACATTATTTACACTAAGCACTACACCTGGAATTTGCTCTGAGTTATTTAACACAGAGTAGTACATTTTTAATGCAATAAATAGTTATAGTTAACATTGACAAGTGCAATTATAATTTACAAAATATGTGTCTACTATTTAAAACAAAACATAACATTAAAGAAATTTGTGCCATGTACTTTTACACTTCACTGAACTGACCATCTCAACAAATTGTATCACCCAAAACCCTGTGACTTGAATGCAAGAAGGGTCATGTTCAAATCACTAAAGTCCAGATTACAGAAAAAATATTTTAAAGAAAATCAATTTTTATATGTTATAAGTGTATTATCAATGTCACTAGATAAAACTGAAGTAAAGTAATGAAAAATTTGGATTCACAACAGGCTCAAATTATATATCTTAAATATTGAAGTCCTGAGCTATACCAAAATTTTCAAGCTTACCTGGGAGTTAATGAGGTCTTGAATGTATGAGGTTTTATCGTCCATTAAAATGATTCTTTTAAAAGACCATAAAATTTATAAGAGTCTTTTCACATCATTATATGACTCTGGGAGTGAATTTTAAATTGGGAGAAAAATAAATCTTCTCTTCTAGAAATGTGTGAGTTCAGAGAGGGCAGAGAGACAGTGCTATCTGGATTTAAAACAGGGCACCGAGGGCTAGGCACCTCAGGTTAGGCATCCAGAATCCTAATTCTGTACCTGAATTTCTTATCTGGACCCCTAGTCCAAGAGGTATTTTTCTGTAACATGGTGTCCAGGATCTGGGAAACTATCCATTATGCCATCTTACTCTTTTGAGGGAGGAAGAAGGGAGGGTGGTGTTTTCACCTCTTCCTAATACTTTTTCTCCAGCTAATCCTAATTCAAAGAAGGATGACTAGATTGACTGTTTTCCCTTGGGTTCTCTCTCCATCTTGGCCTTCACCAAGTTTTTTCCTGTCTTCAATTAGTCACAGAACCAGGTGGGAAATTCTTCCCAGGACTTCTGCTTGCAACTGAATTGTGTCTCTGGGTGGGGGTGAGGGTGTAAGAAAATGAACTAATGGAACTTACCTGCTCAACTGCTTGGTTCTGCATTTCAGCCTCAACTTTCAGTGAGTCTTTAACCTACGTGTTTTGAAACACTTTGCATGTATTCTTTGACTCTCTCACTATTTGAGACCTTAGGACAGCCTAGTGTAGGGAACAGAGCTTTCTTTCTAGTAGGTGCTGTGAGCTTAATTTCTCCCATAGTCTGGATTTGGGATGTAATGCTGGGTGGGGGTACAGATGTGGACTCGAGAGAGATTCAGATCCACATTTATATTCTGCCATTTGGCTTCCATGTGACCTTAGAATCACTCAGTAATGTCCTTGAGCCATGGTTTCATGTGTTCAGCACAGCACTTGGTACATTATCAGTGCTTGGTGACATTAAGTCCTCCTTCCCAGCACTTCCATAGCCACAGGACTCCATTCAGGTTTTGGACAAGTGCAACGTATTTTATGTCCTGTGTTTTTGTTCCCAAGGATCCCACCCTTCAGTGTCTTAGCCTTCCATTCCATTATGACATGGAATGTTGTTCCCACTAATATGTCTCTCCCGGGACAGCTAACATTGACCCTGATAACTCCCTTGTGCCAAGTTAAACGAACTTACTTGAGGGGCAACAAACATCCTGTAAGCTGGGGAAGCAATGATCGGCACCATTCTTCGTTATTCTAGAACAGGCCATGAGAATAAAGCATGGTTAGTTCACATTAGAGCAAAACAAAATCAGATTAAATTGGGCCAGATGAAATCACCTTTTTTGTAGGTCAAATATGGTCGAAAATAGAAAATTTCATGTTTCAGCCTCATAGTTCTGTGGGCCTTTTAATCTAATGGTAGATGGTCACTAGTAAGTGAATTTAATATTTATAAATTTCTATAGTCATGGGTGTAAAGCAGTTCTTTGGCCAGCAGGGAAGTCTTAGGTTTGAGTGTGAAAGTGCTTTATAGACCATGAACACTAGGTAAGTGCAAAATATTCTTTTGAATAAAACATGGACATGTAATATTCTAACCTAAAGGGTCTTAAATTTAATATATGAGCAACACTGAAAAATTATTCAAATTTCACTGAATGCATTTCTAATGTGAGCTTCCTCAAGAGGAAAATTTGTTCTCTCTGTGCTATTTGTTGATTGCTCCAGATACATACCTTCACCTAACAAAGGATGTCTTTGAAGGCCAAAGTTATAGTAAGAGATTGCACAATATTAAAGCTATTGTGTGTTTGTGTTGTAGGGAGGGACCCCTGGGTGGGTCTGGGAGGAACAACTACCCAGATAAAGAATAAAGTAGAACGTGTAAAGGCTTGATTTCATTGCATAATACACAGAGTCTGGTCCCTCAAGAGTGAGGAATTCCTTTGTTTTTAGCTGTTAATTCATTTTATGAAAATGTGGAAAAGGTTAAACAAATGTGCTCCAGTCCTCCTAGAACCCCAAGGCTAATTCCAACCTACTTTGTAACAACCGCTCCTTTCTGGTGTGGATGTGAAGGCAAGAAAGTTTGTATCCCATCCTTTTTACCAGGTTACAAAGGGGTATCATTCATTCATTTTTCATTTAGTCAGGTCCTCAGGGTGATTGTTTCTATCTGACTTCTGAGAAAAGTGACTTAGCCATGTTTAAGTCCACAGATGAGGATGTCATTGAATATGTCATCTGCAAACAAAGTGAAACCTTATTGCCAGAAGCCATTTGGTGTGTGAAGAGACTCTGGAACCACTAACCAACTGCTATCCTTGGCACACATGAGAACTTTGTAACCTGAGTCTGTCCATGTGCTATAGCAAGTTCAATGTGCACTTTCGTAACAAGATGAGCTCGGTCATCTGTAGCAGCCTCTAAATCACTTATTTACCTAGGGTTCTCCATCCTCCAAGATGAAACTAAATTGCAGGGCAAAGAGGGAAATCCAGGGTATGTTAACGAGGCAGAATGCCAGGTTCGGTGGGGGAGTGAGAGAAGCCAGTAGAACAGGGTTTAGCCATCCACGTTTATAGGGAATCATAAAGTCTTCAGCAGGGAGGGGTCTTGTCCGCACTAAGCAGGGAGGATTGTCTTGCTTCTTGCTGTGGGATATCACTCCCAAGAGCAGCTGTACCTTCCCTGCCAGCAGCAGCCCTTGGTGGAAAGACTGCTTTGTTTATTGCTTAATCTATCATTGTTGAGCTGCCTGCCTCGGGGAGGCTCAATTTAAGATAGATTGAAAGGTAGTATCTGTCAATTGAATAAACACAGATGGTTTTCCAGAGCAAAAATTGATTTTTTTTCCTCGCCAAAGACATAAGCACTAAACATGATTATCTTTGGAAGCCAGGCGTGAAATGTCTCAGCTCCAGTCCCTGCCACACTATGCCCTGGTAGAGAAATGATAACACATGGGTCTTGGGTCCCCCTCATGTGATTTTTTAGGTTCTTGAGGTGAAGTAAAACTTTGCTTTCCTTAGAGAAGGGCCCAATTAGATCCTTCTTAGTAAAAAGATCTGAATCAATTAGTTCATTTACAAAATAGTTGTACCAGTCCTTAGTCACTGGCTGACCAATGACCTGCTCGAACACTTTCATTTAAGAGTCTCAAGGAAGTAACAAGGTTTGCCTAAAGGACACTCAGTTATACCTAGATCTCGATCTTCTCATTCTTTGTCTAGAAGCTGGGAAGGTGGCACCTAATCTATGCCAGGACGTTAACTGAAAGAGACAGGAAGATCAGTCCTGCTCCCAACATGTCTCCAGAAGCAGGCAGGTCAGAGATGCTTGAACTAGTACCCAGAATTCTATATGCCAGAATTCTAGGCACCCAGAATGCTATTAATGTTAGCAACTAACTAGGCATGGAACCATTTCTATACAAAGGTTTTGAAGGTAGTCAAACGGGCAAAATTGTGGAACAGAAGTTCAAGATAATAGGTGCGTGGAAGTTGAAGAAGGGGGATCCAAAGGGTACCCTGTGAGTAATGAGACTGAGCAATATGTGTTCTTATGTCTCTCTCAGTTCTAATTTCAAAACATGGCAAGCTCATCCAAATGAGTCCAACGATTCCCTGGAAGTGATAGAATGGTCTGTCTCCTTTTGTACCAGGACATGAATGCTTTTGAGACAGAACTAGAAATGATGAAGAGACTGGGAGAATTTTAGTGATAGGAGGGACTTAGTGGTGGCTTTTCATTCCAGAAATGAAAAACTGAGACTAGAGAAGGGAAGTTGATAGCCAAAGTCATAGAGCTAGAGTCAGAATTGGGATGTCAAAAAATCTTGCTTTTTTTGGCTCTGTTATCTGTCTTGCTTTTCAAACTGTGTGATGTAATTATGGATTACCAGTGAAACAAGTATGTATAGGACATAAGAGCGTGTAGAGAGCAAAAGGGAAGAAACTTCACTCCAGCTAAAACAACTGTAAACACAGACCTTTACAACTCTATTGGTCCTAACCCCATAAGGTCTGTACTCCTTTGTATTAAGAGACAAAAAGCTTTTCATATATGCCATGTGGAAAAGAGAGTGGACTGTTTCTATCTCACCTAGGCAGAGAAAACCTGGACTAAGATTGCCTTGGGATGGAAGGGATATGTTAGGGCTCATTTGCATAATTTAGATTCCCATGAAAGCAAGTTAACATGTTTGCAATCTGTCAGAATTGACCTGTCTTTGAGTCCAGAAAAACTCAAATCAGGGTTTCTAAAATAATATAATTCAAACTTTTTGGAACTAATTTTAGTCACTTAGAAAAAGAAAAGGATTTCAGTCCAATCTTTTTCTGCACATGGGCTATTTCATAAATATTCTTTTTAAGTAGAAGCAAATATGTACCTTTTGAAAAATCGGTTCTTAAAGACTTTCTTATACATATCCAGACAGAAATATGTGTTACTGAAATTGTATTCATTTTCTTCACAAACTTCAAGGAACCAGAGCTTAAATGTAAACATGCTTCTACTTCTCCTCATGTATGATCACTTCTTCTTGTATTGAAACTACTGTTTCAATGTAGCAGACAAAGACAGTGGATCTATGTAAATACATTTGGCTCAAAACATGTACATCCAGAACAAATACCATCTTTTATGCATTTATAAATAGTTGATATCATGATCATCTCTATTCCCTATAAGGATTTTTCTTCTCTGG